>NW_018164931.1:38029-67821 GCF_001263595.1 Phalaenopsis equestris
TATATATATATATATAAAAGAGGACATGTATATACATACTATTATTTTTATGTATCAATCTCTACTTTCATATTTATATATTTATCATTTAAATTTTTATTATCATATCAAAAATATTATTATTATAACTTCTTAAAAATTAATTTTTTTTTTCACACAAAAAATTTATAACACCAAAGGTTATATATGTAAATATCAAAATTTAGGAAAAAAGGCACATAAATATATAAAAATTTTGTCATATATTTTTCTAAAGCAAAAAATATAACAATTAAGTGGAATATTTACATATATAACGCTCAATTCCTATGTATTTACATATCAACACTTAAACTTTAGTATATATTTACAAACACATAGAATTTAAGGGTATATATGTAAATATTTCAAATTTATAGAAGAAAAAGGGAAAATGGTTTTCGTCCTCCCTGGCTTGAGGGAAAGCTCAACCAACCCTTGCCCCAAAATGATCTCTCGCAAGAACAGAACCCAAAATCTCTGGACAGGATTCACAGCAGCGCAAAATTCGGAACTTTACCCCGCGTCTTCCACTCTAAATCGTCCAAACAAAATCCTCCCATGGAGAAAGGAGATCTCGAAGGGCATTCCCATCTCCTTCGAGCCTCTCCTCTCCTCTCTCCCTTCCCTCCTGCATCGCTTCCTGAACCCCAATGGCTTGCGCCGCCCGACGCGTCGGGCTCCTCCTCCCCCTCTTCGCCGCCTTCGTCGCGGCCTCCGCACGCAACAGTTTGATTGCGAACAAAGGAGTGACTTATGACTCTCGCTCGCTCATCGTTAATGGAAAGAGGGAGCTTTTGTTCTCCGGTTCTATTCATTATCCTCGAAGCACGCCGGATGTAAACCCTAGCATTTTGTTTATGTATTTGTTATTCATTTTGGAGATTTGTGTATTAGGGAATGATTTATAGTTATGGTTTCTGGATCTTTGGTTTGAATGATCAGATGTGGCCTCGTCTTATTGCCAGTGCGAAGAAGGGCGGGATCAATCTGATTCAGACTTATGTTTTTTGGAATGGTCATGAACCTATTCAGGGACAGGTAAGATCTTGCGGGGGAAAAAAATAAGGGTTTGGATATTCTGATTTGAATTTGATCAAGATGAGTTTTTGAGGCGTTGTATTTGCTTTGAAATGAATTTGAAATGAGAGTTGATTGATTTTTCATACATCTTACCAATTTTAAAGCGTTTTCTATTTTCATTTGCAGTATAATTTTGAGGGGAGGTATGACTTGGTGAAATTCATCAAGTTGATTCAGAAGGAGAATTTGTATGTCACACTTAGAATTGGACCTTTCATTCAGGCAGAATGGAATCATGGGTATTGATTTTATGAAATTTGGTAACATCGTAATTGCTTGTTGTTTCGTGCTGGAAAAGTTGCTGCGGATGAGTGAGGGTTTTAAGTTCTTTTGATGCTACTGTCAAGTTGCTCCCTCTCAGTTTTGAATGGCTTTTTTTTAGAATTGATGATCTTATGGATGACAGAAGGACTATCCCACTACGACAGTGCACATGAAGTTAATATGAACTACCTTTTGAGGTTACAGTATAATCAGTTGGCTTCTAGCTTCTAATTGTTTTTCATAGGCAACGCGTGTTGAATCATAATTTGTTCGTGAATCATACCCCAAGAAAGAAATAGAGCATAAGAAATGAGAGAGAGATGGAAAGAAAGAGACAGAGAGAAGAGTGAACTGTTGATGACCAGTCGTGTTGATATTTTTTGAAGTTTGTGGCTAAAACCAGGTGTATCTGCTCCATTATACATGAAATGATATTCCTATTTATAGGAGAGAGAGTACAATATAGTAATATTGCATTTTTGTCTTTGCTTTAATGAAGGTTGTACATGGTATTCTAGATATTTTACATATATGAGTCTATTGCTCGGCTACCCTTTGGCTCGTTCGACCGAGTTTGTCTGGCTTAAGCTCGGCTGGACTTAGCCGGTGTTGTCAGTCGTCTGAGATTAATTGGCTTCAGGTGGACACGAGTGACTCGGTTATCTGAATTAGTTTAGCTTTCGAACCTTGATGATAGATGAAGGAGCTTTCGGGCACTCTTGGTTGATTGGAGGTGTCGAGGTGTTAGATATTCTCTTGAGCTGACTTCTTCATGTTGGTTGGTTTGGATGTCTCCTTGTCTCTTTTCTGATCGAATGACTCAAATTCGGGTCATTCGACTCTGTCGGCTTTGGCCATACTTGTCCTAGCTTAGACAGTTGCATCTGATCAGATTATTGGGTCTTCTGGTCTTCTATCATTGGGCCATCATTTGTCGTACCCTCCTTCTGGATCGTTAGCTTTCTTAGGATTAGCGCTGACACATTTTTTATGCACGACATGGAGCTATGACTTAAAACTCTCACTTTTATGTTGCGAATTTTCTAACATGCAACACTTGTATTGATCAAAGTTTTTATTTTTATGTCTTAATCATTGTCTTGGATGCATTTCAGTGGATTTCCATATTGGTTGAGGGAGGTAAAGAACATAACCTTCCGAACCAACAACCCTGCCTTCAAGGTGATCAACATAAGTATCAAACATGAATTATTTTTTTTCAAGGAAACCATTCTCGAACGGTTGGATTAACTTTAAATTTACATGCAGCATCATATGGAGAGGTTTGTGAAAAAAATTGTAAATATGATGAAGGAAGAGAAGCTCTTTGCTTCCCAGGGAGGTCCTATCATACTTGCTCAGGTTAATTTCATCCATAACTCTCATTAATTGGTCATTTACTCATTGAATTATAAACAAATAAGTTGTTAAAAATAGATTGAAAATGAATACAACATGGTTCAAGCGGCATTTAAGGAAGATGGCAAGAAGTATATACAGTGGACATCTGACCTCGCCTTGAGCCTTGGTATTGGAGTTCCATGGATGATGTGCAAGCAACAAGATGCTCCAGGACCCATAGTAAGTTATATTGATCTATTTACATACATGCCACCCAATTCTTATGTATTTATATATATGACACTCAAACTTTAATCATTGCATTTGTACCACCCAATTTTTTCGTATCACATTAAAAGTACCGCAATTTTAACTTTCAAAAGGTGAAATACAACTTTTTATGCACAGGGCAGGTGACATATAGGTAAAAATTAAAGTTTAAGTGTTTTTTTTTAATGCTTAGGCGGTGGATATGTAAAATACATAAGAATTTTGTGGTATTTATGTAAATGCCTCTTGTATTAAATATGCATTAGAATTTTGCTCTCTCCTTTTCTGTTGTAGATCAATGCCTGCAATGGAAGAAACTGTGGTGATACCTGGAAGGGACCTAACCATCCAACTAAGCCTCTTCTGTGGGCTGAGAACTGGAGTGCTCAGTAAGTAGAGATAGCTGTCATTTTGGTGTGTTCCTTCTGTAAATTGAGTTTTTTTCTTTGTGATGATCTCAAGGTACCGAGTTTTTGGCGACCCGCCGTCCCAAAGGTCAGCAGAAGATCTTGCATTTTCCGTTGCTCGCTTCTTCTCTAAGAATGGAACTCTTGCAAACTATTACATGGTAATTCGTCTAATCTACTTAGTTTATATTTGAATGAAGTTTGTAATTTGAATGTATGATAAAAGAGGAATTTTTATGTTTAGTACCATGGAGGAACAAACTTTGGAAGGACTGGTTCTGCTTTTGTCACGGCACGATATTATGATGAAGCACCTCTCGATGAATATGGTATTATAAACAACTAATGTTTTGATTAAGAGAAATTTGCATATATGTCACACAATCAAATTATATTTTACATATCTAACACCTAATGTTTAATATTTACAATCATACATACCACCTTGATGTCATAAACCTATGCATGAAAATATGTATTTAATTTTTAAAAAGTTAGTAATGTTGATGTATTTGATGTGATGTTAAAATTTTAGTGTTGTGCATATAAATATGAAAGTTTAGGTGTTAGATATTTAAATGCATAAGAATTGTGTGGTATGCATGTAAATACCCTTTTGATTAAAAGTCTACAATGGCATGAAAACGCTGAATTTGGTACTCCTTTCTTATAGGTTTGCAGAAAGAGCCTAAATGGGGGCACCTGAAAGACCTTCACCGAGCTCTGAAACTTAGCAGGAAACCTCTTCTTTGGGGTTCTTACAGTTTCAGAAAACTGGGTAAAAATGTTGAGGTAGAAATAGTATAGTTAGCTACATTTAATTCTTCTATTATGCAAATTTTTGGCTTTACTGGTTGTGTTCTGATGATTTTTTATCTTTCAAGAATACAGGCTAGAGTGTACGACCTTCCTAGCGACAAAGTGTGTGCAGCCTTCCTCACTAACAAGAAGGCTGACCGAGATGTCACCGTGAGCTTCCGCGGCACCAAATACTTCTTGCCTCGCCATTCTATTAGCATTCTTCCAGATTGCAAGACTGTGGTCTTCAATACTCAGAGGGTTGTAAACTGCTCAATTCATTTAGTGGCCATTTGGGATCACTATTGTTTTATATTTTCTCTATTTTTTTTGTTTATGTTTTGATTTGAAACAAAAGTGTTTGGCATTTTTTATTAATATATGATTGTTTTTAAAAACAAAATTGGCCCCAAACAAATCCTTAGTTTTGAAGTAAAGTTTGATGATATTGGGATGGATGATTGCTTACCTCTACTTTCGAATTTTATGATAGATTAATGCCCAACACAATTCAAGGACCTTCATTCCATTCATGGAGAGGAAGAAGAACAAAAGATGGGAGATGTACCAAGATCATATCCCCAGGTATCATGAGGATGGAATTGTTCGTAGCCCGGAGCCATTGGAGCTAATGAGCACGACCAAGGATACCACAGATTACCTTTGGTATACAACCAGGTCTGTCACCCAATCTATTTTTCACTAATTCAAAAAAATGATATAAAGCAAATAGATTTATGGTTTAGGAGATGTCTAGGAGAAAGAGTGGCTCTTAATAGATATATTTCTAAGAGGAAAGCCGTGTAGAATGAGCTAAATCTCACATTGAAAGTAGAGGAGAGAATATTAGGCTATGGAGTAAAGTGTCAAAACAGTCCTTTAACTATTTTTATTGAGGGTCCGTTTGGGGCAGCTTATTTGGTGTGGTGGCGTTTTGAAAACGCACCGGTCCTATTTGGGTAGACTGCGTTTTGAAAACTTATGCGTTTTCAAAACGCTGAAGACAGCTTCTTCACACCGCACCTATCTAGGTGCGATGACAGCTTTCTGACAGCAGTCTGGCTTTTCCCAAAAAAAAAAAAATTGTACTAGTCTTTGCACCTGGCTTATCAGCAAATTATTCAATAAGCTGCAGTTGCCCCAAACAAACCTTGAGTCATTTTAGCCAAGTGTCTTTAAGTGTCAAATTAGTCCTCATACTCTTTTAATTTGGTAAAAATTGTCCTTATTGGGACTATTTCAGTCCATATTTTAAAAATATAAAGACTAAATTGATATTTTTATAAATTTTGGGACTAAAACGGCCGCCCTATAAAGAGTAACCCCTACAAGGAGTCGAACATTCTGTCACTTTTTTCTCAGGCTGTATTAGTAAAGAATGATGTGTCTGTGCTCTAAATGAAGTACTCTTGGGCTGGGTGATCCCTTAGGAAATTTGCAGTAAAAAGACAAAACTGTGAGGTTCAATTTATTGTAAGATAGATTGGACTGATGTTTAGCGTGTTACACATAGAAATGCTTGAGCAAAAGATTCACTTTTTGTTTGCTTGTTGATCTCAGATTCAATGTGCAGCAAGAAGACTTGCCTTGGAGGAAAGATATTCGTCCTGTGCTGCAAATTGCAAGTCTTGGCCATGGAGTTCATGCATTTGTGAATGGAAAATACCTTGGTATACAACTCCATGGCATTTTAATTTAGGAAAATTTACATACATAGCACAAAATTCTTATGTATTTACATATCTCACTCCTAAACTTTCATATTTATACACATTGCACTCAAATGTTTAATACCACATAAAAAATAGTACTATTAGCACTTTTTAAAGTCACATAGATCTTTTCATGCATGGTTTTAAAGCACCAAAGTGCTACGTGTGTGCGAATGTGAAAGTTTAGGTGTGAGATATGTAAATACATAAGAATTGTGTACTGCGTATGTAAATTTCCCTTTTAATTTAGCTAAATATTTTCTTTCTACAGCTTTCCATTTCACTGTTTTATTGATGGATAAACTGAGTGCATATTTGATTCAGGGCATGCGCATGGCAGCAAGATTGAGAAGAGCTTTGTCTTCCAAAAATCAATGAAGCTGAAGTCTGGAACCAACCACATTACCATCTTGGCCATGACTGTTGGCTTCCCGGTAAGAGATTAAAATTCAAAATTTTTCACTTCTTAAAATTTTGGGACATTTACGTACGGACTAAATTTTTATATATTTACATATTTAACATCTACACTTTAATATTTACATTTATAGCACTCATATCTTTAACATCACATAGAAAGTGCAACTTTTACTAACTTTTTAAAAGTCAGATCACCTTTCTATGCATCGGTTTATAACTTCATGGTGTTATAAATTATTGAACTTTAGGCGTTGGATACGTAAATCCATAAGCATTGTGTGGTACGTGTGTAAATTTCCCTAAAATGTTTTCCCATAAAGGGGGGCTAACATCTTTTACTACACTGTGAAAAGGATAGTGGTCCTTACCTGGAACGCAGGGTTGCCGGAATTCACTCGGTCATCGTCCAAGGCCTTAACACAGGCACCCTGGATCTCACAGCCAATGGCTGGGGCCATCAGGTAAATATTTATTTTGTTGGCAATTCAGTTAAATTCTCTTACTCAAAAAGACTGATAAATTTGAGACTAAATAGGTCGGCTTAGTAGGAGAGAAGCTTCGGATCTACACAAATGATGGAGTCTCCAGAGTTCAATGGACCAAACCTGAGAGCAACATACCGATTACCTGGTACAAGGTAATAGTATTACAAACAAATCCAAGTAAAACATCATAATTAGAACTAAGGATGTAACTGAGCCAATTCGACTCGTGAGTTGGCTCGGGCTCGAATCGATTAGTAGCTCGTTAGCTGAGCTCGATGAGCTAAAAAGCCAAGCTCAAGCCAACCCAACTTTGCTCATCAGCTCACGGGCGAGCTCATTTAAAAGATTATTAATATAAAATATACTCAAATTATATTAATATTAAAGAATCTATCATTAAAGCATTAAAGATGTTCCAAAAAATGACATTTTAAATTTTATATCAAGTGATTCTTATTAATTATCTCCCAAATGGTTATTCTTTTTGTCACTTTATTATAATATTGACTTGAATTAACATTGTTTTTTTTTTTTTCATAATCAACAAACTGGCTCAAACTCTAGCATGATTTCAAAATCGAACTCGATGAATTAATCAAGCTTAACCTAAGTCGAGGTTCACTCGAGCTCCACTCGACTTGTTTACTCCAATAGAACAAATTGAGAACTCCCCTAACTAGAACAAATTGAGAGTTTAATAGAATCTTTCTAATTACCTTTCCTTGAACCACTGTGCTGCAGAGATACTTCGATGCACCCCCGGGTAATGATCCGGTTATTGTTGACATGAGCACCATGGCCAAAGGTTTCGTCTGGGTTAACGGCGAAGGCATTGGTCGATACTGGGTTTCATATCTCTCCCCACTCGGCACCCCAACTCAGACTGTGTAAGTGCTTATAGTAGGAAGATTTGTTTTTTGTGATCAAATTGCTTGATCTATGGATGGTTTGAAGTTTCAAATTTGTTGATTTGAAAATTTTTTTTTGCAGTTATCATATCCCTCGCTCCTTCTTGAAGCAAACGAAGAACCTTCTTGTTGTCTTGGAGGAATCTGGAGGCAACCCTGATGGAATTCAAATTTTGACCGTTAGGAGAGATGATATATGTACTTATGTGTCTGAGTACCACCCTGGAGTTATCAAACATTGGTCGAGGAAGGATGGTCAGCTCAGGTCGGTTGCCGAGGATGTTAAGCCGGAATCTCACCTTGAGTGTCCGGACAATAAGGTCATCAAATCAGTCATCTTCGCTAGTTTTGGCAATCCTAGCGGCGTTTGTGGAAACTACACCATTGGAAGCTGCCATGCTCCGCAGACGCGACATGTTGTTGAGAAGGTAGTGCATATCTTTTGCTATTATATTTTTGCTCTGCATCTTAAGTATTTTATAATTGTTAGGGTGTGGGTGTGTAAAAGTAACTGCAAAATTATTGCGATGAAAAAAAAATTTGATACTTGGTTGCGATTGTTAGACTTTTTTGAGAAGTTTAGACAACTGTTTTCTTATAACCTTCACATTTTAGAGATCTAATTATAAATAGTTCAATCTCATCATAGAATTTTTTGCAAAAATTAATAAGATATAGTTATATAGAAGTGCAGCACTTGCATGGAAAGCAAATTTATGAATAAATTACCTCAAAATGACTCTTAAACTTATAAAAATGCAAATCTCAATACAAAATTCCTACTAGTTCTATAAGGAATTCCTCATGAGTAATTCAATGTGATTGATTTTAAGTGATTGCGAATCTAAATTCGATTTGCTCCACAATTTCATATCCAGTTTTCGGTTCCAATATAAATTACGCATGCGTGAATTTACACGAAACTATGTACAGACTCTTTTTCAAGTTTACAATATAGTTCTCAACCTGTGAAAATATGAGAAAATATGTTTCAGATGTCTATCCCTTGCTTTCTGTTTGTTTAATGCTGGCTATGCTTTTACCTTGTATGATAATGATTAGGCCTGCTTGGGGAACGCTTCCTGTGTGCTTCCAGTGGAAGGCGAAGCTTATGGCGCAGATGCAAATTGCTCAGAAACCACAGCTACTCTTGCAGTTCAGGTCTTTTGTGGTCAGAAGTAGAGCTAAATATGAAATTTTGATTTCACATTTGTAGTAAAATTTGATTGATTTTTTTTTTTATTTTTTCAATGGGAATTGTAATAATTATGATGATAATTGGAACTGCTGGTCGAGTACTAACTGTAATCTTTGAGAAAATCTGACA
Source organism: Phalaenopsis equestris (assembly GCF_001263595.1). Taxonomy (NCBI): domain Eukaryota; kingdom Viridiplantae; phylum Streptophyta; class Magnoliopsida; order Asparagales; family Orchidaceae; genus Phalaenopsis; species Phalaenopsis equestris. Next base: position 47,063 of record NW_018164931.1, read on the forward strand.
AAAGCTGAACTTTTCTCTGAAGCATACATGGATGGCATGCCTTAATATTGTACTTGTATCAATTTTGCTCAATATAGTTGCTTTCTTCAATTTTGCTCAATATAGTTGCTTTCTTCAAAGCATCTTAAATGATGGGCATCATAAAATCATAAATGGAAGCCACCATAAAGTGCTAAATGTAGTCTAACATATGAAGGATAGAGTGAGGAAATGAAGAGAACAAATTCTCACAGCGGAGAAGAGATGAGAATGAGAACATTATTGCCTTTCTCCACGTTCAATCCATCCTTACAATATGTTGCTGTATTTTTATAGGCTATTAACACAGATAAAATGGTGTCTTTGTCTTCTATTCATATAAAGTTCAATCTATCATCATGTATTGTTTTTATTCATATATCATACAAAAGATGGCAATCAAGCTAACCACTAGAAGAAAAGCTGGCCCGATGCGAGAGGGTACCCTCTAGTAGAGCTGATTTATGGGAAGATCCAGTTACATAATACCTCTAACCATCCCGTGGATGACCTAGAGGTTTCTCATCATAGATTAAGAATTAATAGTGAAACAAAAAGTCTTGTAGATTTCTCGCAGGCCCTTCTCGTCGAGGGGTGAGCTGTATATCAGGTTACGGTGATTCACTCTTAGATCAGTAGCTTGGGGATGCTCTACTGATAAGAGCTCCTCACCAGGGATTGAAGATCGACATCCAGGTTAAATTAGTCGATTAACTCGTGCCGACTAAGCTCAGTCGACTAAGCTAGCCCCATTAACTCGAAGCCAGCTAGCCGATCGACCTTTTATGTTATATAATTTTTGTATATTTTATTTTTCATCTTTAAAAATATTTTATATTATATTTAAAAAAATAAAATTATAAAAATAAGTATATATTATTTTTTATTATATCAAGATTTAAGTCAACTTGATCCATCATTCATTAAAATACAAAAAAAAAAATGATCATTGGCTTTTTTTAACACTGAATTCTTATGTAATTACATATCTAGCACCTATATTTTGAATATTCTTTTATACCACCAAAATCTTTCATTTCACATCTAATATATCACTATTTTTAATTTTAAAAAATAAAATACAAATATACATATATATATATATGTTAGGCGGCATATATATATAAATTGAAATTTAAGTGTTAGAAGTAAATATCTAAAACTTGATTGATATGTCTTTAAATATATATATATAGACACACACACAGACGCGTGCGCTAGGGTGGCAAGTTAGTATGTAGCTGTGTTGTCAATCGTAAGATTCCTCTAACTCGGGTCCGGTCCAAGGTTTGCATATATGGGGAGTGGTATTATATGAGGTTAAATATATAAAAATAGTGATTTTAAATAATTTTATATAGATTATCCATTTTATCGATAATTATTTTTTATATCATTCCTCGTGCATGTGAGGCAAGCAATATACCTTCACATTTGCAAAATCAAATATTTAGCCTTGAAGAAACCCTCGCGAGCTCTCTCGCCGCCGGCGCTGCTATCGCCGGACGTCTCTATCTCGTGAAAATAAGTGGCAAGTTACCGCTGCACTTCGTTTTTATTCAGGTAACAAGTGATCGCTGTGCTATCAAAAAAGCAAAAAATCATTATTGAATGTAGCCTGAGTTTCTTTTTGTATTGCTTTCTTACTTGTATAGCCGGATTGCTTCTGTTGCAAAGTTAAGCTAATTCACTGTGGTTATGGTCTTGCTTTTGCCCTGATTTTTGTCTGTTTTCATTGATGCTACAAGAACAGAACAGGAGAAGGTGATAATTTAATTTTCATTTCACTATAATCAGTACATAGAGACATATATATAAGCTACGTGAGTGGCATACATGTATATAACCCATAAGGATAGTTTAGAAAATACATAAACAATAGCTTTAAAGCTTTACTAACATTGAACCCTAGTTTATCTGAGCAGAGAATCGCGTGAAGCTCTGGCTGAGGTAAACATCTGAGCGCTGATCTATTGCTTAAGAAGCATGGATTATCAGGTAAGTCATAATACCCCCTGTCAAGTTGAGCATCAAAAGGCTTGATGGTCAGCTTGTTGATTAGCTCGTGATGTTTCGTGGCATTTAGGGATTTAGTGAAGATGTCAACCGAATGATTTTGTGTCATTATATGTTGAAGCATGGTGTGTTGTTGCTTTATTTGATCCCATATGAAATGATAATCTATCTCGATGTGCTTTGTTCTTGCATGGAAGACAAGTTTATGAGCAAGTGCTATAACTGATGTACTATCCCTGTAAAGCTTGATTGGAGCTGAGGGAATCCCTGTAAGTTCTTGCAATAGCCTTTTTAGCCATAGTATTTCAGTTGTGGTGGATGCAAATGCATGATATTTTGCTTCAATTGAAGCGTGTAACTGTATTTTGCTTCTTTGAAGACATGAGATTAAGGTGGAGCCAAGATAGATGTAGGAGCATGTAGTTGATTTGCGATCGTTGTTGTAGCTCTCCCCGTCTGCATCGGCAATCAAGATGCAAAATAGATAACGATGATACCATCTTATATATTTTGAATGGCTTACCTCTCTTCTAAGGTTTCAAAACCACCATTCAAACCTAGATAACAGCTTTGCCTTTGGAAGATCTCTACTGACTTCTTCATAGTGAAGAGAGCAACCTTGTTAATGACTTTTTAAAATTCAATCAAGACACTACCTTTCTGTCTTACAAGAACAAATACTTCTACTCTAAATCAAGAAACCTTCCCAAGACTCAACAGAACACCAAACCCTCCACTTCTACAAACACCCAACTGAACAAAAATAAAAATACCATTGTCTGCCGGATTTGCCACAAGAAAAGGCACACAACAGACAATTGTTGGCATAGAACCAACTTGAATTACAAACCCAACTCCATTGCTACTCTCAACACCTCCATTAGCACCAAGCATGATTGGGTACTTGACACAGGCGCTACAACACACATTACTCCACACCTCGACAACACACATCAACCAGCTCCCTACAACCGATCATATCAAGTTATGGTAATGGTATCCTACTCACACCAGACCAGACCGTAAGCTCAAACTATTCTCCATTCTCAAAGTTCCGAACATCACTCACAAATTACTCTGCATTTGAATTTGTTAAAGATAATCAGTGCTCTTTTACTTTCAATCCTAATGGTTTTTTGATACATAATTTCTAAATAAATAAACCACTTCTTAGCGGTCGAATTAACAATGAGTTATATTTGCTTACTTTTTTCACGAGTACTACCAAATACATTATATGACACAGCAGGTTGGGACATCCACATCCCCAAATCATTCAGAACATAGCAAAATAGCCACCACACCTTAAAATTAGCACAAATATTTCACCATGCAATAATTGTCTTAGTATCAAATTTCACAAATTGTCATTTTCTTTTAGCACAAATCAATGTGCAATTTTTGAATTGCTTCATTCAGATGTATGTGGATTGTTTGCACAACCCTCTATTGATGGTTGTCCATATTACGTCACATTTATTATGACTATTCTCGCTACTGTTGGTGTTTTCCCAAGATAATAACCATCCATATTATGTATGTATAGTAAATAAAGAACTTTATGGTCTCAAACAAGCACCGTCAGTGGTACTCAACTTTTTGCATCTTCTTATACACTTAAAAATTCAAATAAGCACATCTGATCACTCATTGTTTATTTATTATTATGACAAAACCCACATTTATTTATTTATCTATGTTGATCATATTCTAATTATAGGAAACTCATCAACTGAAATAAACAACTTGATACAAAAGCTAGAAACCCAATTCAACCTAAAACAACTTGGCCATCTATCCCAATTTCTTGGTTTGCAAATAAACCAAACAGTCAAAGGTTATCTTTTACATCAAACGAAATATTTGTCTAATTTGCTAACAAAGCTGGAATGATGCAATCCAAATCAGTTTTAACACCATTACCTTCTCAACCTTTTAAATTCTCCACTCCTACTTCACCTCTCTCAAATCCACAATACTATAGACAACTGTTTGTAGCTTTACAATATCTTACTGTTACCAGACCCGATATCATATTCAGTATAAATTTTTTAAGCCAACGCATGCATGAGTCAAATAATGTTCATTTCAACTACTTAATAGATTATTACGTTGTCTCAAAGGCACACACACAACCACAAGCTACCCATTATCATTGGAGCACTCTCACTATCTGCATACACTGATGCAAATTGGGCGAGTGACAACTAAAATAGAAAATCCACTATAGATTATTGCATGTACCTCGGCTCCAACCTCATTTCGTGGTCCTGCAAGAAACAAAACACTGTGGCTTCCTCCTTAACAGAAGTAGAATTTCGCGCCCTTGCTACCACTACAACCGAAATCTTATGGCTCAAAAGATTGTTAGAAGAACTTACAAGGCTATCAACATCTTCCATGAACCTCTATAGCGACATTACTTTCGCAATCGCGCTCGCTCACAATCCTGTCTTCCATGCCAGAACAAAGCACAAAAAAGTCTTAAGGGATCAAATAAAGCTAAAACACATCATGCTACATCATATTATGATGCAAGATCAACCGGTTGACATTCTTACTAAAGCCCTAAATCCGAAAAGACATCACGAGCTTTTTACCAAGTTAACCGCCAAACCTCTCAATGCTTAACTTGATAGGGTGTATTGGAACTTATGTGATGCTTTGTGAAGATTCAACCAAAGATCTCCTTCCTAAAGTCATCCAAACTTCTCCAGTATCGCATCTATCTCGCTGCTTCATGTGTAGAAGAATTTAGAAGAAATGTTAGCATTAGGTCTCTATCATGCCACTTGTATGTATGTTGTCATATTTGCCCTTACAAGTTATTTACAAGTTTGTCATCATGTATAGCTTTTAAATTTACCCTGTAACAGAAACAGAAATAAGATTAGAAATTCATTCTCTTCTTGCAATCTACTTTGTATACTCAAACTCGTTTTGTTGCTGAAGCTGTTGATTTGTTGGCTTATTGTTAAATTTTGACAATATAAATGAGTCGACAATATAAATGAACTATGTTCCGTAGCTTGTTCCTTTTGTGAATTGAGTAATTCGAGCCAATGGAAGAGATATAAAATTATAGATTTAAATGTTATAGTTCTACTTTTAATGGATTATAGCTTTATTTTTTATTTGATATATTATGGTTATGTCTCAAAAAATATCATATTTGTAAATATCTCTATAATCATAGAGACTTTCTAAAATTTGATAATGATTTTGCTTTAATATTTCCTTTGCTTTAATATTTAGGGTGTCTTGTTGTTGTTACAATTGTTTCAATTAAAAAACTTCTTGTGCTTTGTGAATCAACAACCATTGGAAAACATTATTTTTGTTTCATGATTTTGTTAGTGCACTTTACCCTAATGAGAAAAGAGTTTTCAAATTAGTTTTTCATATATATGCGTGCTGTGTTGTTTAAAAGAGAAAAATAGTTCGAGAAATATTATTAATCATGCAGAAAGGTTTAATCCTCATGAATTCAATATAATAATTATTTATAATTATAAAATATGGTTAAAGAATGAAAAAACTTCAAAATTTAAAGCCCATCATCATATGATCCATATTCTAAAACAAATATATAAACGCCTTAGAAATCAACTGCTATTGTTGCAAAGAGATTCAAAGATACATGACTTATTTAGTGTGTTTACTATTGACATATTCAATGAGGAATGTGTCAATGTCAAGTGGTAATAATTAGGCTCAAGGATATTGTGATAAACATGAGGTGAAGTGTATGAAGGTGATTTGGGCTTAGAACTTCGATAAAGATGAGTGATAAGTTGAAATGGGAGATGACGGATTACTAAGGAATCTTTTTGAACAAGCTATGAACCAGAGACATGATTCAGATGTTACGAGGGAGATGAAGATGAGATAGGCTTAGGGTTTCAATGTCACTAAAACATTGATATAGATGATCAACTTAATGGTCACAATTCTTGAGAAAATAAAAGGATTTTTTTTTTCATTTAAATATGTAAGAAAAATTTTTATAGTAAGTTTTAAATTTTATAACTTTTAAGAGATAAAAGATTAGTGCCTTCCCTAGCTGTTCTAGGGCAATTTTGCCCCATCTCACTCTACGACGAGCCTCTCACCAACTATAAAAATTCCTTTTACAACATTGTTTTGGACACTTAAGTCTTGGCATCTTATGCACCTTTCCAAACTACCATACAATTACATTAGTGAAAATTCTGATCTCAAACACCATAGTTAGCAAGAATAGGTACTTTTTTTTTTTCCTTCTTAGGCATTGAAATTATCATCCTTCTCCCTTTGGAGCATACATGCTTTAGTATGTCTAAAGCTTTTTTGTCCATGATATGCAAACCTTTGAGGTCACTTTTTAACCATCATTACATTTAAAGAGAAGGTTTTTCTATAATACTGCCTTGAGTTAAACTTAGTCTATGATTTACAGAACAATTACACTGAATACCTATTTGTAAGCTTATTTCCACTTTTGTATCTATTTGCCCATGAACATGCATCAAGATTTTCAATAATGTGTCCATAAGTTATCATCATCTTCATTATTTTTCTCCAGCAATAAGAGATGGGCTTTATGAACTTATTTTCCATCGATTGTTGTAGAACGAAAAGCTTACTCTAAGTAGATCTTCATAACATAAAATCAAATAATTTCCGTGTTCCAAAATTTTTTCATCTAATGTATTAAGCTTTATTCTTCTATAATTTTTGTAATTCATAATATATTGTATCATTAGCTTTACCTGTTTTTTTTTGGGTCCATCTTTAAGAAGTATTGCCAAATTTATGTGTGTAAACTAAGCTCAATACTTTAAGTGATTAGTAGTTTACCATAACTTATGCGGTTATACTAAGAACAAATGGAAAACAAGGGTTCATAAAATTCTGAAAACCAATATGAGTTAAGGTTCATGATGATGTTCATCATCTATTTATCTATTCTGTTGGTTTTGTGCACCATAACAATATCTCAAGTGTCAACAAGATATGCAATCCACATGCATTGATTTTTTTTTCTTTACTAATGGTGAGTACCAAGGCACAAATTTTAAGTTAGAATTTGAAACCCAAGGCTTTGACACAAAATTCAAGATATTTATAAAGCCTAGCTACGTCCACAACAATAGTAGGTGCCAACTAGCTTAGTTGATAAGAATCTTAAAAAATTGTTGCCACTATTCGAAGATGGAATCCCCCTATATTAAATTTATCCTTTTGCACTCCACTTTAAAAAATAAAAGAAAAATGTTTGTTATTTTTGCTATTTATTTATTTATTTATTTTGATTTGCTTAAGCTTTGATTTGAAATAAAATATATTAGTGGTTGTAGTTGTTTATAAAAACACTCAAAGTATTTAAAAATTATTTTGAGTTTTTTTAAAAATAAGTTGATTTATTTTTAATAATAAAAAAGGACCATTTACATTCATACCGCCTAATTCATATGTATTTACCTTTCTAAAATCTAAATTTTGCGTTTTACATTTATACCACCCAAACTTCCATTTTGCATAAAATATACAACCATCTTAACTTTTAAAAAATGAAATAAACTTCTTTGTAAGATGGTATGTATGTAAAAATTGAAGTTTAGGTGTTAGACATATAAATACATAGGAATTAAGTGGAATGTATGTAAAGCTTCCAAAATAATAGCATATAAAAAGCACTAAGCAAATATGTTTCTTAAAAACAAAAGCAAAAATAGGAGTAAATATACAAAATAGTAGGGGCAATCACAAACATAGCACTCCTAACGTTACTATTAACGAAACTAGCTCTTTCTTACATTTATTTTTCATATTCTTACTCAAGTATCAAAATTCACAATAAAATTTCAACCCATATTTTACATTTTTACCAAGTTCTCAATGGTTTGGTTGTGGCATGCATAAATGCATTAGTCTAGTCATTAAAAAAAACTCACCTGAGTACTAGTTTTAGGAATAGCAATGTTTCGAGTGCTAACCCAGAATAAAAATGATCTCAAACAAGCCCCAAGACTTTCTCCATACTTCATAATTCTATCTATGATCTTCATGAAGGTGTAAAACACAAATCATACTTCAAATATGCATAACTATGGTCCTTTCTCCTTCTCCAGATGGCAGAACATGTTCAGGGTTCCTCCATCTTTTCTCCGCCCCAGGTGACGTTCACCTTTCAACTTGGTTCAGAAGCTTTCTCAGTTGATTCAAAACTCGGAAATCTCTCCCAGCAGCTGGCAGCAGTGAAGGAAGAGAGCATGAACATTTTGAAGGACTACATCACTAAACACAATGTTCCAACTGAAGTTCCTGATGAACCATTGGAGCCATCTTCTGAAGAAGAAGAAGATGATAAACAAAATAATCCGCCGAAGAAATCAAAGAAACAGAAATGATTTCTTCTGAAATTTATGTTGAGAAGTTTCCCTGCCTTTGTTGGTTGTCTTCTTTCTTGTTGGGTTTTCTCTAGAGCTTTGAATGAGCAGCATGACCTGTAGAGTAACTTAGAAAATGGTGCAGTTGCAGATATTTGTAGACTTGATTGTATTTATCTGAATTGTTTTGATAAACTATGCTGTGCTTTTTTCCCCTCTATCATTCAATTAGTTTCTGTTTTTTTTTTTTTTTTTTTTTTTTCATTCATTAGTTTTGTTACTTGCTTTATTCTTGTTGATTTAGTTATATTTATCTAATTTTTTTCCTTCTGATAAAATATGGTGAGAAATTTGCCTGTCAGTGTTGGCTGTCTTCTTCCTCGTTTGTTTTATCTTCTCTGGAGCTTTGAATAAGCAGCATAGCCTGTCGAGTGACTTGGAACATTATTGCAGTTGCAGTTATTTGTAGACTTGTTTTTATTTCAAATATTTTGGTAAAATATATAGTACTTTTTTGGCCTCTATCATTCATTAGTATTGTTATTTGCTTTATTCTTCAAGAAAGTTTTGTATTGCCTCAAATAAGCTTCAAGACAATGGTTTGCCACTCTCACCGAACACCTCACCAGTCTGGGATTTAAACCAAGCTCTGCCAACCCATTCCTTTTCTGTTTTTTTCGGCAACACCACCCAAGTATGCATCCTTATATAGTCGATGATATCCTCTTCACTCGAAACGACTCTACATTCCTCACCTTTATCATCAACCAACTGCAAAACAGATTTGACCTGAATAATCTGGGCAACATTTCTCATTTCCTGGGTATTACCGCTAGACAAAACAGCTACACTCTCCATCTAATCCAGCTACCCTATGCTGAAGACATCCTCACACTCAATCAGGCATGGCCACCTTTGCAAACCTGTCTCCAACCCGCAATTATGCAACCGATTAGTTGGCTCGTTGCAGTATCTAACACCGAAACGACCCGATATTCAATTTGTTGCAAACAAAGCTAGCCAAGCCATGCATCATCCCTCTCAGCAAGACTCTCAGTTAGTCAAGAGACTTCTCAGGCATATTCAAGGCACAAAGCAGTTAGGTCTACCTATCTTCAGAAACAGCCTCCAACTCCATGCTTATGCTGATTAAAATTGGACTGGAGATCAATCAGACTGGAAATCAACCTCCAGGCACTGTATCTTTCTAAACAAAGCTCTCATTTCCTGATCAGTCAAAATATTAATGGTGTAAATAAGTCGAGCTGAGTCGAGCTCGAGCCACGCTTGGCTTGAACTTGAGTCTGATTAATTTTATCGAATTCGAACTCGAGCTTGAGCTCCAGCCTACGAGTTCGAGATGGCTTGTTTTTTACTCATGTTGCCTCCATCATGTCATGATTTATTATTGAGCTATTGTATGATAAGCATTTCACCTTATCTAGACGCGCTTTGTTGACCTACATTGCACAAATATATGCACCGTAATCATTAACACATCAAAACCTATCTCTCAATCTTTGTCATAATAAGATTCTCCCCATGATTAATCACATCAAGAATTGCATCATAATTAGACATACTTATCAGTCATTATCATTTTAAGTCCCCTGCATAGTTTCTTGCCTGCGGCATGGTCTCCTACTCGCGCTCACACATTCACGAAGGGTACTTACGAGTCGAGAGCACATTTCTTTCTGTCACTACATTCATTGTTGTTAAGAAATGATTCAAAGTATATGGAAGCATATGTTTCTTTCTCCTGGAAATGGATCATTAAGGTTAATAAATTGTCACTAATTCATGTTATATGTCTCTATAGAGTTGCTCATTATGTTCGATTGGTGAGTTGGGATGAGCCACCCATCCTTCTACAAAATGAATTCATAAAGTTATTATGGTTTGATTTTATTTGGAAGGTCAAATATGTTACCTTCACTTAAATGAAAGTCATTGAGTGTTTATGTTATATTTATGCTAAGCCTCACAATATTATTGATTATAAAAAGATATTTTATCATATTATGGTTGTATGATATACCGTCCTGATGCACCACGTGTACAATTCGGCCCCATTCTGTATTGAATTTTTTAGTTTATCTTACTAAGGGGGCCAAAATTGTATACCTGACAGACGTGATTGAAGTCCTTGCATCAATACTCCTGAAGTAATATTTTCTCCATCAAATGACAGCAACATGTAAAAGTTATAATTTTTTTTTTTTTCATGTAACTACAATCACTAATGTAATACTAATTTAAGCAACATGTAAAAGTTATAATTTTTTTTTTTTTTTCCATGTAACTACAATCACTAATGTAATACTAATTTAAATATAAGGCTTGTTTGAAAAGCATTATATAGTTTTTAAGAGAAGCTTACGTATTTAAACCTACAAATCTGAAATATTTAGATCTCTAACACCTAAAATTTGATATTTACATTTATTGTACTTTGGTTTTAATAACATTTGCATAAAAAAAATCCAAGTTTAGAATTATTTCATATGTTATTTTAAAAATATTAATCAAACAATTTATGGGGCATTTACATACATTGCACATATTTCTTATTTATTTATATATTTGACACTTAAATTTTCATATTTACACTTATAACACTCAAATCTTTATCATCACATAAAAAAAATAGCTCTATTATCACTTTTTCAAAGTGAAGTACATGTTCTCATGCATAGGTTTAAAACAATAAAGTGCTATGTATGTAAATATGAAATCTTAGGTGTTAGATAAGTAAATACATAAGAAAAAATTGCCCTAATTAAAATTCAGAGGTTAGACTTGTAAATGCATAAGAATTAAGTGGTATTCGTGTAAATCTGTTATAAATACGTAGCGTAGCCAATGAAATCACCCACGACACCCCGCGCGACAGAGAAAAAAAACGGCGCAGTAACACTGGAAATATTCCCCCCCCCCTCTTATTGTGTGTTATTCATGTGTTATTGTGTCCTGAGAATATTCCTGATGTTATAATAACACAATAACACATCAATAACACATCAATAACACACAATAACACATGAATAACACGGTGGAGAATATTTCCCCGTGTTACTGCGCCACTTTTTTCTTTATCGAGAATATTCTTCGTGTTATTCAAGTGTTATTATGTGTTATTCATGTGTTATTGTGTCCTGAGAATATTCTTGGTGTTATAATAACATAATAACACATCAATAATATATGAATAATACGTCATAACACATAAATAACACGCAATAACACATGAATAACACGGTATACAATGGCATTTCATTGGTTATTTCGAAGTATGTAATATTTTTTCGTTGATAGGAGCTCACAACTTTCCCTTCTCTCCCCTCTGCAAGCTTCAACTTTTAACCCCCAATCCGAACTTGAAGCCGTCAAGGAGCTCAAAAACCTGATCTTGTAGCAGAAGGCCGACGGAATTTTTCAAACTCCGCTCAGGTTACGTTGGGGAGGATGATCGTATGCGTCGCCGTCGTCGGACGTCAGGTTTCCGACTGACATCTCTTTCTGTCTTCTTCATCCCTGCTGTGGTATTCTTATTAAATCTCAGTTCTGTTTATTCATCTCCATGAGCAGAACAACCCGCTGTACTTACAGAGCTTCACCGAAGCAGATGACGCCTTGAAGCTTCATCACATCGTGCATTGTTCATTGGACGTGATCGAAGAGAGGGGTGAGTTTCTCATCATTCCTTCGATTGACTGGTTTAATTCTTCGAATATGAAAATAATTTTCTTTGTTTTGGTAATATGAGTATGTCTAAATATTAGCTATGCTTGACAGGTTGATAGCCCTAGGAAAAGTGTGAATTTGTAATTGCAAATTGAACATTCTTATTCAGTCTTAATTACTGTATTTTTGTTAAATTGGATGAATCTAAGTTTCTCTGGAAGTTGCATTAGCTTAACTGAGGTATTATCTATTGATTTCTTAACACAGATGAAATCAGTTCTCTCTTTTCTATGATTCTATTGTGATTATTCTATGCGTTTCCAGGCCTAGTGCCTATTATTTTTGTCAAGGAAAAAGTATAAATGCTCATAAATATGCTCTTGGGTTCTTGGTTGTTTCATGCCAAGCCCAACCCTAATGAATTTCTATTGACATTCCCACTTCTTCTCCATTTCCACCAAGGTTTCTACAACATCCCTAACACTTTTTAAACTCTTAAAAACTTAATTTTTACCATGATTACAAAGCGAACAAGAGACCACATCAGAAGTAGCATATGTAAAAAATTGGCAGTGTGGTAGGATGAATTGGTTGGTTGAGGCCAACTGCTTTTGAAGATTTTTGTGTAAAATGAGTGCAGCTAAAAGAAACACAGATTTCTGTGGCATTGCAAACATAGCCTACTGAAAAAATTTCTTAAAATAACATTTTGCTTTTTTCTTTTCCTAATAAATATAAGCTTTAATGCCTCATTTCCAGATTGTGTTGTTTATTTACTTAAATATAAGTTTTTGTTTAACTAGAAAGTTTAAACTTCAACATTCAGTGGTCAATATTTGGCGATGACCTTGACCAAATCATAATTTGCTTAGGATCTAACATGGCTTTTCGTGAGTGCCAGAATAGTGATTTTATTTACACTAATTTTTTCTTTAATTGCTTGAAAAATATGCATAATTTCTTTCCAATTATGTGGGAGCATCTATACTATGCAATTTTATCATACTAAAAAATTGTTTCTTTTATTGTGACAGTAAACAATCCTAAGAAGAGTGGGCCTACTTTGAATGAGACATTTCTTGGACTTTTATATCCTACAGAAAACTATAAAGTGTAAGCTGTGGAAATTATTTAAAACCATGTTCTTATAAATTTACAATGTCTCGTCAAAATTATTCTCTGGCATGCTGTATTGTGAATCTGAATTGTTCTTTCCAGATATGGATATTTAACCAACTCGAAGGTTAAATTCATCTTGGTGACAACTGATTTGGATGTTAGGGATGTCGATGTCAGAAGCGTAAGTTTCTTTTTTATTTTGTTATCCAATTTTATTATTTATTCAACAATAGTAGGCTCATTGTTGATTTATTCAACAATCGTACATTACCTGCACTACTAAACACGTTTGGATAGCTAGGCTCATTGTTGATTTATTCAACAATTGTACATTACCTGCACTACTAAACACGTTTGGATAGCTCATTATATACAAGCGTGGAATGCATGCGTTCGGTCATCTAATTAAGTTTTGCAATCCCTGATCTAATATCTTCTCTTTTTCTCCACCTATATCTTCCATGATATTGTGGTATTTCCTTTCTCATCTACATGCCAGACCTTTCTCTATTGTTGATATTTGTCTCAAGTTCAATTTTGTCATTTATCTCTTATGGTTGAATGCCTTCCATTTTTATTTTTTATTTTTTTCTTTGGGGGGGGGGGGGGGGGGTTTTCTGATAAAATTTCTTTTGAGACTATAAATGTGGTATGAGATTTTCTTTTTTCTTGAAGAATTTGTGCATTCCGGGTTATGGGTAAGTGTGATGAGTTTCTTCTCTATGTATCTTTTATCGTTGATCGTAATGTCTAGCAACAACGAATGAAATTTCCTGATTGCTTAATTTTTATTTGGCCTTCATCCATCTCTTTAACATATGCAATATCAAGTGATTGAATACTCTTATTTCTCAATTATATACTTTTTATCTCTCAAACTCTTAAAGTCACCTATCTATCTCTTCTTTTTCCCCCAACTTCTAATCATATTGCCCTAGCTGTGGGACATCATGGTAGTCATTGCAGTCATTGCCTTGGAGGTCTTCTTGATAGTAGACAGGATTGTTGGGGAAAGTTCTTGCTTTCTTGCTCTCACTGTGTTCTCATAATTCATCCTTCAAAATGATGTTGGGCCAAATTGACTTGTGCCCTTAATTTCCAAGATTCATTTGGAACATTTATTCATGATAATGGTTCCTATTATCACTGAATCTTTAGGTTTTGTCCAGCTTGCTCGGAGAAATTATGATCTTATGATTCAAAATTTTCAAAATTTTGCATATATTTTCTTCTCTTTTAGTTCTAATATGATTATTGCCTCAAGTATTTTTTTCATTTTAGATTTTAGTGTCTCTTCTTATTTGGCAGGTAACTAAAAAATTATTCCTCTATTCATATGACCTCAATTTCTCTCAAGATTGTAGTTGATGGTCCCCCCTCCATCTCTGTGAAATACACTAAATCATTTGAAAATTTTTTCTTTGATGTTTTATGTTCCAGGATAAACTCTTCATTTTCTAAACTTATTATTTTATTCACTATTTTACCAAATCACATAGTTGCTCTAACCACTTTCTATCCCCTATACTGTTTCCTTTAAAATCTCAATGCGAAGAAGGTGATTGGTGGTATTGAACTTGTTGAGTCTGCTACCTTTACCAAATCACATAGTTACTCTAACCACTTTCTATCCCTTATACTGTTTCCTTTAAAATCTCAATGCGAAGGTGATTGGTGGTATTGAACTTGTTGAGTCTGCTATCTAATGATTGATATTCCTTCATACCTTTTATGATAGGAGCATTCAAAATTAAAGATCCAATCTTCATTAGAAGAAACACAACAGTCTATAGCTATCAGTATTAACTTCTCATCTTTCTGCTTTGAAAATGATAATGTGTTAGGACTATACTTTTCTTTGCTATCACATATTCACTCTTCTCCTACTTAGTAATAACTTAACAATCATATATCTAGTCAGCAAACTTCTTGCAGTACTAGCACTACTCTTTTTGTTGAACTTTGATTTTGATATTTCTAATTTTTTTTCAGGCGGTTAGCACAAAGATCTTATGCATTTACATGTCACACCTAAACTTTCATATTTACACACATAGCACTCAAATCTTTAATATCACGTCAAAAATAACATTATTATCACTTTTTAGAAGTGAAACATGCCTTTTCATGAATAGGTTTAAAGCAACAAAGTGCTACGTTTGTAAATATGAATTTTTAGATGTGAGATGTAAATACATAAGAATTGTGTGCTATATATGTAATTTTTTCCTTTATATTCTATCCCTTTTCATGAATAGGTTTAAAGCAACAAAGTGCTAAGTATGTAAATATGAATTTTTAGATGTGAGATGTAAATATATAAGAATTGTTTGCTATATATGTAATTTTTTCCTTTATATTCTATCTTGCATGCTTCCACCGCCATCTTCTTAGCGCATTAAATAGAGGAGTTATCTCTCTCTTCCTATTTTATGAGATGCGTGGATGGAGGTGAATCGGGTGATAATAATTTGCTTTTATGAGAGTCGTCGAGAACAAGATCGAATAATTATCTCTCTTCATTATTCCCTTAAAATTTTGTTAAATCCAATAGAAGTTTATTCTGTGGATCCAAAATACTCTTGTAGCGATTTATCATGTTTTATGCATAATAAATATAAATTATTCAAATAGAGATAATTGTTGAGTGATTTCATCTTGTAAAGAAATTTTAACCTTGCCTTATACAATATTGCTATAACAATGAATTGCTAGCTCAAAAAGATACTTGTCTTCTAAGTTGAGGATAATATAACTGAGAGTTATTTTGATACATCTCCATTCTCTCCTTTGTATTGGATTATGGAATCATTTCTCTTTAAAGACCTCAATCAAGTAGATATCTCCTAGGTACCCAATCTTTGATACCAACAGAGGGCTCAAATTAGTTTACTTTAGAGTAAGGATGTGCATTTGGTCAATTTGGATGGATTGGATGACAAATTTGTGAAGCCAATTGATTTTGGATGCCTAAAAATTTAGACCGAATCGATCAAACAAAATATAGAACCAACCAACCTGACAACAAATTGGTTCGGTTATTCTGGTTTGGTTTTGGCTAAATTGAAATGTATTCTATTTAAAAATTGTTTTTGCAATTTATATATATTCCTCAATCAAGTAGATATCTCCTAGGTACCCAATCCTTGATACCAACAGAGGGCTCAAATTAGTTTATTTTAGAGTAAGGATGTGCATTTGGTCAATTTGGATGGATTGAATGACAAATTCGCGAAGCCAATTGATTTTGGATGCCTAAAACTTTAGACCGAATTGATCAAACAAAATATAGAACCAACCAACCCAACAACAAATTGGTTCGGTTATTCTGGTTTGTTTTTGGCTAAACTGAAATGTACTCTATTTAAAAATTGTTTTTGCAATTTATATATATTATGTAGCATTTTATTATATAATTGATAAGCAATTAGCATAATTAAAACTAAATATTAGAAAAGCAATTGGTTACTTTCATAGAAGTTCAAATAGAGAAGACAAACACACCAAAAATTGTGAATTGTAAAATGAGTTTTAATTTATTACTATTTGATGCATTTATTTATCTTTTTGTTTTATCTAAAGTTCTGATTCTCAAACTGGTAAAAAATTTGGAAATCAAAATAAATATTTGAACCGCTAATTTTAAAACCGAACCAAAATTTGATTAAATTTTACTAACCAAAAAAAATTTGATTAAATTTGATTTTCCAGTTATAATTAGAGAAGACAAACATAACAAAAATTGTGAGTTGTAAAATGAGTTTTAATTTATTACTATTTGATCGATTTATTTATCTTTTTGTTTTATCTAAAATTCTGATTCTCAAACTGGTCAAAAATTTGGAAATCAAAATAAATATTCGAACCGCTAATTTTAAAACCGAACCAAAATGTGTTTAAATTTTACTAACCAAAAAAATTTGATTAAATTTGATTTTCCAGTTATAACTAAATAGTGCACACCTTTGTTTGAGAGCGCCAAAGTGAGCAATATGGTTAATATAGGACAAATAAAATTACTAATACATACAAATATGATAGGAAATGATAAAACATCTGCGAATAAACAAGTTAATTGAATTTAAATGGTCTGGTACACAAGTATCGACTATCAAGTATAGAATAATGTAAAATAAAATAGTATCAAAGCTTATATCAAATAGTTTTTATTGAAAACATTGAGGATGATAGTTGAGGAGATCTCTCTAAGCTTTGAACAATCTTCCTAACAAAAAAACAAATCCTTATTTCTAAAAATTACTTTTTATCAAATTTCTAATGGTCTGATTGTGGCAAAGGTAAATACACTGGTTCAATAGTTAAAGAGAATGTTCTGGGTGCTGGTTTTGTAAGTAGCGAAGTTTATGGCGCCATGCATGTAATTATCCTCTTTTTGGGGCAATTACATGGCACTCGAAAGATTACTAGAAAAGATAAAAGACTCCTCTCACATCAAAGGCTTCATGAACATAAGAAGCCCTCTACTATTGAGAAAACTCTTGGCTTGAAGGAGAAAGCTGCATCGTGCTTCTTCCTCTCTTCTTCACACATCAATAGCATCCATGGAAATAAGTTAGAATTTGTGCTTGCTCTCTTCATATCACATGTTCAATCATGTCGTTTCTCACTCATCCAAGCTTTAGGAAATACTTGTATTTTAGTTTTTAATTCAAGAGGTGTTTCAATGCATACCACCTTATTCCCATTTAAGATATCTTACACATCAAAAATACTGTCATTTGATGTCGCAATGCTATGAAACATATGTTAGCCATGCAATTATACATGTCGCTGAAGTCATATATATATGAAATTTTGAGTCCGGATATCGATGACACGGGGAACTTGATAATTCTCAAAGAAGTAAAAAGTTTTAGTTTACTAGTTTTAATTCTTGCCTGAAAAATCAAATTCTTTAAAATTTTAAAGTGTCCTAAGCCTAATTTTGCAGAAATAAAAACCTGAATTTATAACAGTGTGTTTCCTATTGTGGGAACTATGCTCCTTTGATTTTGATTTAGTGAATCCTCAATATCCTTCTAATAAATTTCCAAACTAATGTTAACAACTAGGGACAAATCCTCAGCCTTCTCCAAGATCATAAGAAGCTTTGGAAACTCATATTACAATTAAGTTGGCTTAACCATACAAACTTTCCCAGAAATCCTCTACTCTCCTATTTAAGTTGCAATCTCCTACTAATAATATTCCTATTTCTCTAACTAATTATGTGTTATTATTTTTTTTTATCTAAAAAAATACATTTGATTATTATTATCGATAATTTATGTAATACAATGTCATATTTTCAACTTCAATATTCTATATTAATTAAAAGTATTTTAAACTGCTTCTATAGTCCTAATTCCTGCAGTGGTTATTCAAGCATACACATTCGTTGGTGATGGTTGCAATTTTCTACTAATAATATTCCTATTTCTCTAAGTAATTATGTGTTTTTTTTTTTATCTAAAAAAATACATTTGATTATTATCGATAATTTATGTGATACAATGTCATATTTTCAACATCAATATTCTATATTAATTAAAAGTATTTAAACTGCTTCTATAGGCCTAATTCCCGCAGTGGTTATTCAAGCATACACATTCGTTGGTGATTTGGAAAGCTAACAGTTCAAAATTCTGAACTTTATAAATCAATGCTTCCGCTCGTATTTACAAAAACCTCGATATGGTTGCAAGTTGTAATTATGTGTTATCCTATTTGTTCTTCTAACATATGGCCAGTAGTCCTAGATTACATGCTATTTTAACATTTTAATTGACCAAAATGAAAATAAAAGAAGATCAAAAGGATAACACATTAACATGCAATTAAATCTAGGGAAATCTCAAACAAATCTCATAGAAGAACATGATTCATCACTATAAAGTTTAGTTCCTAATCATTTTGAGATAAAATCAAATAGATTTCATTGAAAAACCGAAGTACAAAGAATTTACACAGGAACAATCCAACAAGAAAGATTAATTGTTTTGCTCCACTGAGTTTCTCCCTTGTACAATGATCTCCCTTGAATAGCACTCTCACGCAATCTTTAAATTGATGAAATCTCATCTTAAAGCTCTCCCTAACACACTCTCTCGACTTCGTAAAAATTTCTCTTCCACACTCTCACTATGCTTCAGAGACTAATTACTTTGGGGGCACTCATTCCCACGAATCAACCCGAATCAAATTATTTTAACGCGTTCGTGAAGCCACATAGACTTCCCTTGAATAGCACTCTCACGCAAACTTTAAATTGAATCTCATCTTAAAACTCTCCCTAACACACTCTCTCAACTTCGTAAAAATTTCTCTTCCACACTCTCACTATGCTTCAGAGACTAATTACTTTGGGGGCACTCATTCCCACGAATCAACCCGAATCAAATTATTTTAACGCGTTCGTGACGTAGACAAGAAATCGCTTTAGCTCTCATTTGTCTATTAGGAGTGTCAAACTTCCTCTTTGGAGCGTCGAGTTTCCGGTTACTTGGGCTGGGTTGTGTAAGTAAATGTACGTCAGGCGCTGAGTCGGTCATACTCTAGCGAGCACCGGTTTTTGCTTCGGCTGTCGGGTCACTCTTCCCTTAGAGGTCCTAGGACATCTGGGGTGAAGTGATGGGTTTCTCAGCTCTCTGTTTCACTTGATCGAAGGGAGCATGGCAAGCACCAGTGCTCCCCCATCTAGCTTACAACTTGCAAAAACAGACAAGAATACCCAGGAAAAAGCATAAAAATGATACAAAGTGGAATAAACATAAAAAATAACATCACATGTTTCGTACACTTCACCATTTTAACTTTTGAAAAGTGAAATACACATTTTCATGCATAGGTAAAAATTGAAATTTAGCAGTTAGATATGTAAATGCGTAAGAATTGAGTGGTATGTATGTAGATCTTCTTTAATTGTAATGATGAGTAGCCACAGGCCTTGCTACATTGTGTTTGTAAGTATAATTTGGATGTTTCTCCATCATATTGGAGTCTAATATACCCTGTCTTTTTTTTCATTTTTCATTTTTCATTTTTTTTTTTAACTTTCATCTATTTTTGGTTTTCTGCAGCATCTGAGTCTAATTTAACTTAAGGATGCTCTCTAAACTCAGCTGACTTATATGGCTGTGCAAATAGGCCTATTGAAATGGCCATGTTTGTAAATTACCGGTCGACTTGTTGGCTAATAAAAACCATGGTATTTGTTGCGAAGGTTCTGGATCGAATTCCTCTCTTTCGAACTTATGCTTCGGCACTCATAGTTTACAAAAGCACAAAATTTTGATGCCTTTGAGATTCGATCCTCGGAACTCCATAACAATTACCCAAGCCTTATGTCACGGACAAATAGTCCCACGTCGGCTAGGTGTAGGACCGAAAAACAGTATTTAAGTCCTGGGCTGCCCACCACCCATAAGAGCTCTTTTGGGAGGTGATAAGTGGTATTAGAGCAGACTACTGTCTGCCAGGTGTGTGGACTCTCTATGGTCCAGTGGGACCCTCGGCGGAGCCGATCCGAGACGAGGGCGTCACGTGATT
>NW_018164931.1:68017-76420 GCF_001263595.1 Phalaenopsis equestris
AGATATATATATATATATATATACATACATACATACATACATACATACCACATTTCTTATGCATGAAAAGGTGTATTTCATATTTTTAAATAAGAAAATGGTATTTTTGATGTGACACGAAAGATTTGGGTTGATAAAAATGTAAATGCAATGTCTAGCTGTTAGATATGTAAATAAACAGAAATTGTGGGATCTCTATTTAAATACTTCTTTTTTTTTTAGTGATTTTCATGATTCATTTATTTCTCTCGAAGAACAAGTGATCCGTAGTTTCTAAACTTTTCTGTTTTGCTTGTTAATTATCTGATGAATTCTCATCTTCAAACTAACATTTATGCAAAGCCAAATAAATACCTGCTCTGATAGCATTTCTATGTTGTTCTGCTCCAGTTTTTCAGGAGGTTCCATTCTGCTTATGTTGATGCAGTCTCCAATCCTTTTCACGTTCCTGGCAAGAAGATAACCTCAAAAGCTTTTGCATCAAGAGTCACCACCTTAGTCAAGTCTTTCGGTTCGACCGCGCCCGCCTGATTTTATAAAACAATCTATGTTCTCGTTCCAGTAACGTGTCAAAAATAGTTCCTGACTATTTACATGAGGTTATTTTAGTCCCGAAGTCTATAAAAGTGTCAAATCAGTCCCCAAATATTTTTAACACTGCTAAAGAAAATAGTAGTTTGCACGTGAAGGCAGTCTAAGTTGAGGAGTGGAAGAGAGTTGGAGGAAGTGGTTTATAAAGATTCTGAGTTTGCGAAAGAGAATGTGGAACCTAAAAGACTTGTGGAAGACCTTTCCAAAGATTTGGGAAAACCAGTTTCACCCACTACGAGGGAGTAACTATTTTAGCCCCCATTAAAAATATATAGAGACTAAATTGGACAAATTATTCCATACGGTCAGCGCATGCAAGAGTCCGATCTCGGCTGTCGGTCACAACTTTTTGGTTTTTTTTTATTATTATTTTTAGTAGGGTCCACCGAAACACAACTTTGCTGTGATCGACGACAGAGATCGGACAGCGCACTGTCCGCATGGAATAATTTTTGACTAAATTGATATTTTTATAGACTCTGAGACTAAAAAAGCTCTATATGAAGAGTCAATGGACCATTGTGACACCGTTCTCGCTCTTATTTTGTTATGAAGCTGCCTTTTTTCAGTTTGCAGAACTGTTATGTTATTATTTATTAAAAAAACATCTTTTTTCTAATGAAAACTTCAAGTTCTCTTAGCACTACTTTTTCGAGAGTTATAAATAGTAAAGCTTGCAATTTTTAAGTACAGACCGCCAGATTCCTATGTTTTCAGCTTAGGTTGGGTGGCATGAAATATTTGAGTGGCATGAATGTAAAAAAAGTAAAGTTTAGGTGTTAGATATGTAAATACACAGGAATTAGATGGTGTGCATGTGATTGCATCTCATTATTAACAAGAGATTCGGCAAAGTTGTATGATTATCTTTAAATTATTTAAAAAATTGAAAATAATATTTTATATGTTATATCAAATTATTTCTTATTATTTATCTTCAAATTACTTATTCTATCTGTCATTTTATTATAACACTAATTTAAATTAATAATATTATTATTTTTTATAATAAACAAGTTCTCTCATGAGCCGACTCGAACACGTAAATTTAAGTTTGAGCATTGACTTAATTAATTAATCAAAAAAGCTTCTCTTAATAGAAAAAAAAAGTTTATTGTCAATCCAATGTGATGTAAAATAAATGTCATTAATTTATTCGCAAAAAAAAAAAAGAAATGCTAAAATATTTTCTCAAGTAAAAAAGAGTTTTCTCTAGCCCTTATGCAATCCAAAAAATTTAATGGTATCATTTACATGTTTAGGGTTTAATTCTTATATATTTATATTGTTATAATAGGGGTGAAAATGAAACGAGCACGAATGAACGGAGCTTGTGTTTGTGTTCGGTTGGTTTGAAATTTAGTTTGTTTGAAATAAGCTCGTGTTCGAAATTATTATTGAAGTCATTGTTCGTGTTCATTTCTTAACGAACGAACCGAACACGAGCTGTTCGCGAACGACGAGTCAGTTTGACATTATTTAGTATTAAAATTTATTATATATAATTATTTATATCAATATAGGATATATATATATATATATATGAGTATAGTTTTATTTTTCCTAAATTAATAAATTTCAAATTATTTTTAGTTTATAGGTATAATTTTTTATATATAGTTATTTTAAATTATTTTATATTTCAAACAAAAACGGTTCGAATACGAACAAACGTATCACTGTTCGTGTTTGATTCGTTTAACTAACAAACGAAAAAAATTTGTTCATGTTCCTCTCGTTTACTTATCGAACGAACCGAACACGAATTTATTGACGAACCGAACACGAACTGTTCGCAAACAACAAGCTTTTTTAACAGCCTTAGTTTTGATCTAAAATTTCATGTTTATAAGAAAAACACTCGAATCATTAACACCACTTTAAAAATATCACTCCCAATAGCTTCTTAAAAGCACCTTTCTCATGTATGAGTCAAAGCACAACTGTCATAAATGTAAATATAAAATTTTTAGTAATAGATATGTAATTACATGAGATTTATGTAGTTATGTGTAAATTTTCAAAAATTTAATAATACCCTTATCCGATGATCCAATGATGTGGAGAAAGGCACATCTCACTAATGGCCACCATAGAAGAATGGTAATCTTATTGTTATATATATATATATATATATGATTTATTCAATGAGATGAATGAAATAAAATAATTTATTTGAAAATATTAAGTAATTGAATAAGAAAGATATATCAAATATTCTTTTACTTTTCTACCCTACAATATATGAAATATTCTAATCCATCTTATTTTATATCATATATCTCAAGATTTCATGATTAATGACTTTGATTTTTTAATAATTAAAAATTTTATTTTATTTTATTTTATTTAAATGTTGTGAGTTTAGGTAACATATTTATCACTTTTTTACGTGAAAGAATTAAATTGGTGCTCAATTTTTCTGAACAAAAAATTTTAAGATTAAACAAGCGTAAAAAGAGAAACTGTCAAACTAGATTGTGATGAAGTTTTTTCAATTAATCTAATAATCTGAACTTTTATCCATCACTTGTATTGTGTTTGTGGAATAGAGATATATATGACATGAATTATGATAAATATAGAGCATTAAATGACAATATGACCAATAGAGATTATCATCATATCATTACTAATGAATATTGTTGAACCACCACTGGTCGTTTGTGGAATAGAGATATATATGACCTGAATTATGATATATGTAGAGCATTACATGACAATATGACCAATACTGATTATCATCAGATCATTACTAATGAATATTGTTGAACCACCACTGGTTGTCGTTATAATATCATAAATGATGGGTGCTCTCTTATCATGATTAATGATACTTTGAGTTATCCTTGTCCTAATAGACCATTGTTGGTGATTGGCACTTAATCAACCCTAGTCTAAGAATTTTATCATGTAGTCTTGTTTTGTTCACTCAAATAAAGTTTTCTGTTGAATGGGAGAATACCTATGAGATTCAAATTGATTATTCATAATCCAAGGTCCATAAAAATTGCTCACTAGATCGAACATACCAAAAGATATGCTTTTATTAATCATTCTGTCATGGTTATCGATATTTAAACTTTGGAATCTCTTCACAATAAATTATTCATGTTATAATCTTGGAAGGTGATAACAAATTGATATTGGAAGCTTTTTCTCACAAAGCACTTGGTCTTAAGCTTGTTGTTTATAAGTATAAGAACAATCTACTTAAAATTTGAACCTTGATTGTTAATTAAAAATTTGGGGTCAATCTTATGATTCATGGACCAAGTCTTAATTATAAAGACAAGATACTTGTTTAAAGATTTATCAAATGTGTATTGACCAACAAATTTGCTAACCATCTTAGAAGTTAACATAGAGATGTTTTATCAAAGATAAAAGAGTTTTTTTTATTTATTTATTGATAAGAGGACAAGTATCTTCTTATGTCAACTTTAACTTAGATTAAGAGAAAGTCATGTAATACTCTCTCATGTTTAGTTATTTCCATGGGAAATGAAAGAAATGTTACCATACCAAAGACCCTTCTAAGCCCATTAAACTAGCTATTAACGATGAAAGCTTGTTATATGACCACTATGAGAAATTGCATTTTGTTAGTTTCACACATGATAAAATGCTCAACTTATTTTGATTAATTTTTTAACTATTTTCTTACAATTTTTTTAATGATGACTAAGCAATAAGAGTCTAGTATTAGTTTAGTTGTTGATGCTTTTTCAAATATCAAGCATGTTCTTTCAATTACAATAGAAGTTTTTATCTTATATAGAGACTCTTCACCTTTATATATAAACATCATATCATCAATTAAGACTAAATGATACTCAGTTCCCTTCAATGGCCATTAAATTACTTCAACTATTATATGAACAACACTTTTTATAATGACCTTGATTATATCACTCACCATATGTAGTCATGCCTACACTTGAAATCTACATTACAACCTTTCTTGACATCATGGCAAATGTTATAACGTCCACTTGTTCCACAACAATATCCTCAATAACTCTTATATGCAACTACCTTTGCTAGTAGTTAAAAGCTTTGTCTTTCAACCAAGAGGTCCTGGGCTGCCTTGCGATTGTGTGTTGTGGTAAAAATAAAATAAAATAAAATAAATCCTCAAGTCTTATGTGAAAAACTTCACTAACGTTACAATCATCATTCCATGAGATCATACACTAACCTTCACTTACTTTGTAATTATTGGCATGTCAAGACATAAATTGAACTCTACATTTATAGTACATTCATCGTCAAATTAAGACTTTTCATAACCAACTTTTGTACTTAATCATTAACTATAATACTAAGTTTATGGCATTCATGTGCATTATAACCATAACTAATATAAGAAATACATCATAATATTTGCTTGCAACAGTTTAATTTTCATTTTAAGGCGGTTGTTGCTAGAAAATCTATATCACAACCATCTACCAAGGCCCACTTTCTAAACTTTATTGATGTTGCATCCATCATCATGGTCAGAATTTCACCTCACCCATGCATACATGACGACATATAATTCATGATATATACTACAATCTTTGTTGACATCACTTTTTGGTGTGACGAGTGTAGAGTGTCCACCTGAATGACTCAAGATAACCTACGGTTCGCCCGTAACATCCTATAGCTTAAGACACGCATCCAAGACTTTATATTGATGTTGCATCCATCATCATGGTTAGAATTTCACCTCATTCATGCATAAATTACGACATATATTTCATGATATATACTACAATCTTTATTAGCATCACTTTTTGATGTCACGAGTGTGGAGTGTATAGTTGAACGACTCGAGATAGTCTATGCTTAAAAAACCCATCTATGACTCTCTAGAACTTGCTCGAGGCACGAAGCTAGGGTTGGCAATGATTTAGACTTACTAGGGAGAACCCGCCATCGGAGGGGCTCATTCAAGACAGGGAGACATATTTTATGCCCTTTTTGGCTTTTAGAAGTCACCATACTTTTGTATGGAGCCTCCAGTGGCTAAGGGAGGTCATGGTGTCCTCTTATGCGGGCTACGAGAAAGTTAGGGTTCAAGACGCCTTGCCAACGTCGTGGTTTAACTGTTGGCGGTGATTTTTGGGTGAATGGTCGATCAAAGAACTCTATTTTAAAGTTATGGGGCTATATTTCACTTATATGGAATCTCCCATAGTTTACGTACCGAGAAAATCCTGCATCGGGCGCTCTCAATGTAGATTAGGGTTTTCAGGGCTATATCAGCGCCTAGGTGCCCAAAATGCCTTACCTAACGTTGAAAACTGAGCCTTTGGAAGTATGACGCCAATTTCTAGGCGCCTGAAATAGGTTCTGAGTTGAACGGCTTAAAACAGTCATTTTCTCGAGAGACGGAAAAATAGGCGCCACTTGGGCGGCTATTAAGCACCAGGGTCACGGTGCCTAGGCGCCGCTCTAATTCCAAATTGCGAAAAAAGCCTGTTTATGGTGTTGATTTGACCCTGACCCGCCTTTGAAGAAGCCAAAATTGTCAGCTTGAGATGATTTGCTTTGGTGATGGGAAAAGAGGGTAAATAATACCTCTTTTAGGCCTCTCTTAGATGTTTACAAGAAGGCTAAGGGGCAAAATAGGAGATTTCCTTGAGTAAGCTGATCTTAACCTAGGGGAGTCTCATCTCCTCCCATCCTCCACTTTATTTTCATCTTTTTTTTTTGGTTGAAGGAGATTTCCTTGGAGAGTATTTGGAGATCTTAGAGGTGCCTTGAAGAGAGCATCTTGGAGAGGGAAAGCTTCATCTTCCTTATGAAGAGAAAACAAAGGGAGCCCATCTCCTTCATTTTCTTCCTCTTCTTCACCCTTTTTTCTCTCCTCTAGCGACCTCTTCCTTCTCCAACAAAATTTCTGGGGAGTACGGCTAGGAAAGCTTCATTCAAGCTTAGGGAAGGGCAACTTTGGCAAGTTAGTCTTCTCTCCTTAGGAAAGAGAGCTTCATCCTATATCGGCGGAGGCGATACTCCGGCGAGCTCCTGCGATCTATTAGACAAGAAAAACTCAAAGCATGACACAGATCTCGAGGTAATATTTTGAGCAATAAACATTCAAACTTAAATAAAAAGTCATCCAAAAGTCTGTTTTCAACAAACTTAAGTCAAAATAATTAGCTCAACGAGATAGACCAATGATACCAAAATTGATCTAATATGAGTCAAATCAACCCCCGATAAAGACATTGAACTACTTTTAAGAGTTTTCTGGACATTTTTTGGAGGTCAAAGAGATGTCAAATCTAATGAACTTATAGTCAAATTGAGCGTCTGGATAAGACCAATCCAACAAGCCTAAGATCACTCAATTCTGACATCATTAAGATACTTAAACACCCATCAAATGCAATCTGATTAAAAGAAGTTCTTCAAACCGTCTGATCATAGTGATTCATATTCTTGCATTAATTACTTCCATAACTTTATAAATAGAGCCCTGCCCCTCTCATGAAATGAGGGAGGGAGCTTGAGGCTTTATGAAGAGGCCATCACAAACCACTATCAACCACCACCTGTCGGCCGGAGTCAATCACTATCAGTTGCCGCCCGTTTTTAGCAACAAATCTATATGCATGTCAATGTTATAACTTAGAAGATATTCTAACCATTTCCCGTCCATGGGAGAAGTTGTTAACCATCACAAACCACTATCAACCACCACCTGCCGGCCGGAGCCAATCACTATCGGTCGCCGCCCGTTTTTAGCAACAAATTCATATGCACATCAATGTTATAACTTAGAAGATATTCTAACCATTTCTCCAACATTGTTCAATTCTGACATCATTAAGACACTCAAATCTGTCGGCCGGAGTCAATCACTATCAGTTGCCGCCCGTTTTTAGCAACAAATCTATATGCATGTCAATGTTATAACTTAGAAGATATTCTAACCATTTCCCGTCCATGGGAGAAGTTGTTACTATAATCATCAACTTATAATAATTTTTTTTAATTGGATCAAGCCCCATGATTTTTTTCCTTTACAGGTTTTTCATGTAAAAATTTATGGTGTCTCTACTGATTGTTTTCTTTTTTCTGAGTATGCGTTGAATCTTCAAGCAACGCTAAGACAATGATTTATTATTTTACCGCTGCGAATTTTCTAGCACGCATCATATATATATATCGACACTGCATCATTAAATTTCCTTCATTTAACACAAATCTTAAGGCACAACACAAATCTCGAGACACGACACCATTCATATTAGATTATTTCAATTATGCTAGGATTTGTAGTTTTCTCATCTTTTCAAAATTTTTCATACAAAAAAACTAGGTGTCTCCTCTTATTTCTCAATCAATGAGCGTGTGATGGGTTTTCAAGCAACGTTAAAACGTTTACTCGACCGTTGCAGACCTTCCGACACCCAACAAGTATCAATATGAACCTTAGGTGCCAAGACATGTAAATATATAAGAATTGTGGGGGGATGTATGTAAATGCTTTGGAGATCTAATTAGTATGAAAGCAACTAACAAAATAATTTTTTTTTTAATGAGAGGACAATTGCTTAATCACCACGTCATAATAAGCCCAAATAAAACCTCCCTTTATTCAAACCATATGGAAGAAAAGCGCAGAGCAAGTCGCACCATCCCCATTTATAGGAAAAATTATTCCTTACGGGTCACCTGATTTACGGTCAGCTATATTTCGGTGGGCCCAACTTAATTTTTTTTTTAAAAAAAACTGAAATAATTCTGACCGTAGTTCACCGTGATCTACGGTCAGGATTAGGATCGGACACCGCATAAGCATGCCGGGTCCGT
>NW_018164931.1:76476-84344 GCF_001263595.1 Phalaenopsis equestris
GTGCATAGGTGCGTGTGTTGTCCGTATGCAATAATTTCTCCATTTATAGAGGAAAAAAGGGGCATTGCCACATCGCCGCATCTCAAGTCGAGATCAGCAATTTTGTGCTTGTTCATGTGCCATAGAGGAAAATAGGAGTTTTCTAAATTATAATAAGCCTATATTTGACCGGGTGTAAATCTAAACTTACAAGAAACAACAAATTACTGTCCTTCTTTGTAATATTCTTATTGCAAAATTAATTAAATATGAATATTTTAAATTTCCTTATTATGATTTTTACAAAGTTTTCTTTTTTTAAGGAATTAAAATGACACATATTTGATTGCGTGTAAACAAGAAATAATAAAAAGTTGCTTTTTTTTTTCTAAAATATCATTATACTAAATCAATTAAATATGTCTAATTTAGATTTTTTATTATTGATTCGCCGTCAACAAATTTTCATCATGTGGCAAAGATTTGAAGGCGTAACATGAACCTTGAGAGAATTTTTTAGCGAGAGATTAAAACTTTAATTAAAAGTTATTAGGACTTTGGTTTCTTCAAACCTATTGACAAACTGACCGGCTCGACGATACGAACACAATGACACCAACATTGATCTAATCTGTGTCAAATGAAGCCTTATTAAACTAGTTTTGAAAAATTTTAATGCCCCATTGGAAGGTAAACTGAATTCCTAATCTAACAAGCTAATGGTTAAATCAAGAGCCTCGATACGACGAATCCAACGAGCCCAACATTGTTCAATTTTGACATCATTAAGACACTCAAATGTTCACCGATAACCATCCAATCAAGGAAATTTCTTCAGATCGTTTGATGGAGTGATTTGAATTTCCTCTTTAATTGCATAAATTTGTTTCCCAAACTCTATAAACAGAGTCTTACCCCCTCTTAAGAGGGGACCTAAACCTTGAGTTAGAGCAATACCGAAACTTGAAGAGGAGTTTAAGTCCACTATCACTTATTCTTCAAATATCTAACAAATACCGCTCGCTCCTGCAGCCACCAACCACCACCTATCGACCACCGCCAACCATAATATGTTACCGTCCGCTCATTGCAGCAAAGCTCCATATAAACTCAAGACTTGTGTTGTGTAGTGATAAGTAACAATCAACATCACATAGTCACGAAGCATCTTACAGAGCAGTTCATCATCCCAAGTGTCATGCCAACCTCGAACATGGTGTACTGAAACTCCAACAACTACTCCCCGCTACAATCGCTTCATATTGTGGGGTAACGAGTTTTTGTATGCATGTTCATTATAAGGGAAGGGCATATAAGTGTAATCACCAACTCATATTAGATCATTTCAACTAGGCTAAACATGATGGTTTTTTTCTTTTTTGTTTCTCCACATAAAAACGTCATAATAAGCCCAAATAAAACCTCCCTTTATTCAAACCATATGGAAGAAAAGCGCAGAGCAAGTCGCACCATCCCCATTTATAGGAAAAATTATTCCTTACGGGTCACCTGATTTACGGTCAGCTATATTTCGGTGGGCCCAACTTAATTTTTTTTTTAAAAAAAACTGAAATAATTCTGACCGTAGTTCACCGTGATCTACGGTCAGGATCGGACACCGCATGCAGAGATGCATGCGGTGTCCGTATGCAATAATTTCTCCATTTCATTTATAGAGGAAAAAAGGGGCATTGCCACATCGCCGCATCTCAAGTCGAGATCAGCAATTTTGTGCTTGTTCATGTGCCATAGAGGAAAATAGGAGTTTTCTAAATTATAATAAGCCTATATTTGACCGGGTGTAAATCTAAACTTACAAGAAACAACAAATTACTGTCCTTCTTTGTAATATTCTTATTGCAAAATTAATTAAATATGAATATTTTAAATTTCCTTATTATGATTTTTACAAAGTTTTCTTTTTTTAAGGAATTAAAATGACACATATTTGATTGCGTGTAAACAAGAAATAATAAAAAGTTGCTTTTTTTTTTCTAAAATATCATTATACTAAATCAATTAAATATGTCTAATTTAGATTTTTTATTATTGATTCGCCGTCAACATATTTTCATCATGTGGCAAAGATTTGAAGGCGTAACATGAACCTTGAGAGAATTTTTTAGCGAGAGATTAAAACTTTAATTAAAAGTTATTAGGACTTTGGTTTCTTCAAACCTATTGACAAACTGACCGGCTCGACGATACGAACACAATGACACCAACATTGATCTAATCTGTGTCAAATGAAGCCTTATTAAACTAGTTTTGAAAAATTTTAATGCCCCATTGGAAGGTAAACTGAATTCCTAATCTAACAAGCTAATGGTTAAATCAAGAGCCTCGATACGACGAATCCAACGAGCCCAACATTGTTCAATTTTGACATCATTAAGACACTCAAATGTTCACCGATAACCATCCAATCAAGGAAATTTCTTCAGATCGTTTGATGGAGTGATTTGAATTTCCTCTTTAATTGCATAAATTTGTTTCCCAAACTCTATAAACAGAGTCTTACCCCCTCTTAAGAGGGGACCTAAACCTTGAGTTAGAGCAATACCGAAACTTGAAGAGGAGTTTAAGTCCACTATCACTTATTCTTCAAATATCTAACAAATACCGCTCGCTCCTGCAGCCACCAACCACCACCTATCGACCACCGCCAACCATAATATGTTACCGTCCGCTCATTGCAGCAAAGCTCCATATAAACTCAAGACTTGTGTTGTGTAGTGATAAGTAACAATCAACATCACATAGTCACGAAGCATCTTACAGAGCAGTTCATCATCCCAAGTGTCATGCCAACCTCGAACATGGTGTACTGAAACTCCAACAACTACTCCTCGCTACAATCGCTTCATATTGTGGGGTAATGAGTTTTTTTATGCATGTTCATTATAACATGAAAAGTTATATAACGCTTTCTCGCATATAAGGGAAGGGCATATAAGTGTAATCACCAACTCATATTAGATCATTTCAACTAGGCTAAATATGATGGTTTTTTTCTTTTTTGTTTCTCCACATAAAAACTTCAGATGTTTCTACTTGTCACATTCATTATAGGAGTGTGCGTTGAATTCTTGTGCAATGCTAAGATGATAATTCATTACTCTATTACCGTGCATTTTCTAGCATACATCAGTTTGACGTGGTTTGTGGGAAAGATAATCCCAACACCAAAGAGCTTGCAAAACTTGATACATAACCACCATACATAACATTTACAACAATAGAGTATCTCACTCCAACACTCACCATTCCAGGGGACATTCAAGGAGCCAAGGATCTTAAGCCTTTATGCTTCCCACCCTAGAAGACGCTATCGTGCTGACAAAGGCACCTCAGGCCCCTTTTGGAGGATCAAATGCATAGGAGTAGACATAAAATGAGATCTTTCAACTCCTACACAAGGCTCGATAGCAGATGCCCACAAAACCAGTCCAACAGCTGCAGGAAATGCCCTGCCTGAGCACACTCGTATCAGGCTAGCTCCCCACGATGGAACATTTCCTCCATAGAACGCTGACCTCCTCAACACTATAAGTCGCACTCATTAGTCCCGCCCAACTAGATTAACCAATAATCCTCCAAAGCTCAACAAGAAACTTGACCCAATTGTATTTTGCTCTTAAAAACGTAATATGTGACGAGCTACAACAACCGGTTCCAGAAGAGCTCCCTTTAGGAGATAGGGATCATATTCCTACTCATCTTAATTTTCATGATCTTCACTTTTGGCAGAGGTGGTCCTACAACACCCATATTCGACTGGATTCTAAGATTCTGAATATTGATTCTCATGGAGTAATTAAACCCTAAGGGCATGTTAACCACTATCGAACTGTCATGGTCATGTAGCGTGTTCTCGATGCAATTCTCTATAAAGTGTTCCCTGCCACTCCCATGGGTCAAGCTTGCACCTGGTTATGCTATTTCTCGAGGGGCATTATTAATACCTTCAAAGAGCTTGTTAGACTATTCGAGAGCAGTTCATCACAAACTAAATGATCATCAAAGATTCATCTCATTTATCGGGAATTTGTTAAAACGAAGAAAATTAGCTCAAAGTCTACTCTCATTGGTTCTCTACTAATGAGATCTCTACTAATGAGCCTAAGTAGAGAACCAAAGAAAGTAGACTTGCACATTATAAACCTCAAAGAATTCCGTGCCTTAGAACACACAAATCTCATAATGCACAAGCTTCAAAAGATAAGTGATTCTTATTTATACAACATACATGCTCTAACTTTGATTATAGACTTCAACATATGTGAAGCTGAAAAGTGTAGACGGATCGTAAGCCCAAGAAAAGTCTTATGTTTACATATTTACAAACCTATCCATCCCTCTCTGCACCCAAATCCCTGCAAAATCCTCCCTCTTCCTCCTCCTCGCCGCGGCCGCATCCGCCACCCGTCTCCGGCCATCTCCATCATTCCTACCAAAATCCTTATAAATTTCAGCGATTGAACGATACCTCGGTCGAAGCCGTACAGAAACCCCATCATCCTCCTCCACCTCCGCATCCTCCGCAACAGTAAAGGGAAGAGGACGGCCGTAAGGGATGCTTCCGACGGAAATAGGAGAGGAAGATGAAGAAAGCGCGGAGGAGAGGCTTCTCTGTAGATTCGCCGGCGATGATTCGCCGCTGCTCTCGCTAAGCTGGACGAGCTGCTCCGCCGCCGAGAGCTCCGTCTCCGAGAATCCGGGGATTTGGATCGGCGATGGAGCCGCCGGCCATAATCGCTTCTTCCCTTTTGGAACGATTTCCTCCATTGTTTCTCTCTCTTCTGTGTGTTTCTGTTGGGTTCGTCGCGGTTGCCAGAATTTATATGGAGCTTGCGGAACCGACTATACGGACAGGGACGATGCATCCGGTGTCCCGCGGGTTATTTGGAACCCTGAATCTACGCGCTGTCGAGGTTTCCGCCGTTGAAAGGTACCGTGGGGATCTTCGCCGAGCATGGACACGTGGCGGCATTGGATTAGCTGGAAAAGCCAGGAGGCCGAGTTAACTCGAGCTCGGCCCAAAAAATTTCCACGCGTCGTTTTAATCGTGCATATTAAAAAATTATAAAAAATAATACAAAAAATATCATGTATTAAGATTCTTTTATTTTTATGTTTGCATAATAAAATTTATTAAGTGGAAGTGAAGTTTTATTGGATAAAATGGTAGGAGATGAAATTTTCCTAAATTTCTTTCCTATGTACGTCAAAGTTTCTCTGTTTCAGGAAAAATTATTACTTACATATACCGCATGCAGAGATGCATGCGGTGTTCAATCCTGACCGTAGATCACGGTGATATACGGTCAGGATGCAATCATTTTTTTTTTTAAAAAAAAAATTTAAAGTAGAGCCTACCGAAATACATTCTGACCGTAGATCACCGTGATCTACGGTCAGGATTGGACACCGCATGCATCTCGCATGACATGCTATGTATGTATGCAATAATTTTTCCTATTTCAGACCGCAGTTTGTCTCCTCTAATTCGACTAATACAACTTTTAAAAATATTTGGCGAACAATAGTATTGTTTCAAATGATGCCCAATATAAACTTCATCTTCCTCTCCTATTTTCGTCGGAAGCATCCCTTATGATTGCCCTCTTCCCTTCATCGTTGCCGAGGATGCGGAGGCGGAGGAGGAGGATGGTGTTTCTATGCGGCTTCAACCGACGTATAGTTCGATCGCTGAGATTTATGCGGATTTTGGTAAGATTGATGGAGATGGGTGGAGACTGGCTGCTCGTGCGGGGGCGGCAGCATATTGTGTGTTTGTGTGTGTGTGCGCGCGTGTGCGTGTGTCTGTGTGTGCTGCTTACCGTGACTCTTTGGTTGACAGCTGCGTTGCTGGATCGAGTGGTTAGACACATGAGATTGATTGGTAGCTTATATTATAGCCTCACACCAATCATTTATAAGGTTGTTTAATATTTGCATTTTCATGTAATTTTGGTAATACAAAAGATAAACATTTATCTTAATACATTTGTCTCAAGATATTTTAATTTTGATTACAACATTGAAACTAATAAAGTTGACCCATTCCTTAATTATAATTTTAAATTATGAATTAATCGTGTCTCCAAAACACTTGTTAATATATATTTTTATTTATATTACAAGTCCGCGGAAACGATATTTTGAAGAAAAATTAATTTTTTAAAAAAGGAAAATTTACAAACAATCCACATCATTATTGTATTTACATTATTGTATTTCTATTTTCAAAAATTAATTATTTTTGTATTTTGATATAATATTAAAAATTTGAGTGCCTATGAGGGTTAGATGTGTAAATATAGAAAAGTATGTGGAATATATGAAAATTAAATTAAAAATTAAATACAATTCCAATGTCATATGATACTAAAAAAAAAAAAAAAGTGAATTTAGGCTTTGGTCAAATGTGACACTGGGAAAGAATTGGCCAAACCAACATTATCTCTAATTAAACTATTAATTATGACTTAAATGGTCAGACTCATATAAGTAAGTCCTTAAATGAAAAAAAAATCATAAAAGAATTTAAATTTGAATCTTATCCGCAAGTCTTTGTGTCTGTTTGGGACAAATTATGTGTTTCAGGATAAGACTTATCCTGAAACGCAGCCCGCGGGGCCATCACGGGAGTCGAACCGCGGGGCCCGCGGGTCCATCACGGGGGTCGACCCGCGGCCTGCATTTAGTGTAAAAAACTCAAACGCAACAGACAGTGTTTTCAAAAACTCGCAAACCAAACGATTAGGCTGTATTTTCGAAAACGACCGCACTTATAAGCTGCCCCAAACGTGCCCTTCATCTCACATTCGTTTAATATATTTTGATGGTTTTTTTTTTTTATATTATACTATTTTCAGAGTGGGTTTGATGAGTACAAAATTTGTTTGAATTAATTTTATACCAAAACATTATTATGTAATTTATTTGATAAATAAATATACACATACGACACCTGTCCCATAAAAGGGAAAGTGAAACATAAAATGTTCGTATGCTACAGGAATGGTTGCAAATCGATTAGGAGCAGTTGCAGTTGTGAGTAGTTGCCAGAGGCTTGGTATACCATCTTTGAGATGCTCCGCTGCACAGTATTCAGGACGATGCACTGCTCTATATGATGTTTCATTACACGCTGATGTTGGTTTTAAATCTGTAGAGTGATTCATTCCTTCACAATTTAAAAAATATTTGGTGAACATTACTATCGTTTAAGACGATACATATATATATATATATAGCGTGTGCGTGTGTCTGTGTGTGCTGCTTACCGTGACTCTTTGGTTGACAGCTGCGTTGCTGGATCGAGTGGTTAGACACATGAGATTGATTGGTAGCTTATATTATAGCCTCACACCAATCATTTATAAGGTTGTTTAATATTTGCATTTTCATGTAATTTTGGTAATACAAAAGATAAACATTTATCTTAATACATTTGTCTCAAGATATTTTAATTTTGATTACAACATTGAAACTAATAAAGTTGACCCATTCCTTAATTATAATTTAAAATTATGAATTAATCGTGTCTCCAAAACACTTGTTAATATATATTTTTATTTATATTACAAGTCCGCGGAAACGATATTTTGAAGAAAAATTAATTTTTTAAAAAAGGAAAATTTACAAACAATCCACATCATTATTGTATTTACATTATTGTATTTCTATTTTCAAAAATTAATTATTTTTGTATTTTGATATAATATTAAAAATTTGAGTGCCTATGAGGGTTAGATGTGTAAATATAGAAAAGTATGTGGAATATATGAAAATTAAATTAAAAATTAAATACAATTCCAATGTCATATGATACTAAAAAAAAAAAAAAAGTGAATTAAGCCTTTGGTCAAATGAGACACTGG
>NW_018164931.1:85061-92178 GCF_001263595.1 Phalaenopsis equestris
AAACGATACATATATATATATATATATATATATATTATTATTATTATTATTATTATTATTATCAAAAATAATTTCGTGATTATATTATTATTATTATTATTATTATTATTAAATGTGAAACTGTGATTTTGGTCATTCTTTCTACAACATCTAACAAACATTCATGGATATCAGCATACTGTGGCAGATCTTCTTGAACATGGCTATTCTGTCTTTTCTTCAGTTATTTTAAATCTAACTGCTGCTTTTTTATTTATATACCACCCAAGTTTTATGTATTTACAAATCTAACACCTAAACTTTGATTTTTTTACATTAATGATATTTTGGTGTCATTGAAAGTTTAGGTGTTAGATATATGTAAATATAAATGGATTATATGGTATGTATGCAAATGCCCCTATTTTCATTTTTGTACCATCAGATAACCTTTTCTTCATTGGAAGATTTACATTCATACCACTCAGTTCTTATGTATTTACATATCAAGCGCCTAAACTTCTTATATGCTGCCTAACTTGATGCACGAAAATGTGTATTTTACTCGAGTTAAAATAGTGGTATTTTTCTTGTGATATGAAAGATTTGGGTGATTTAAATGTAAAGAAAGAAAAGTTTTGGTGTTAGTTTTGTAAATACATAGGAATTGGAGGGTATGTATGTAAATGCCATATTTATTTTAGCAATCAGGCTGCTCCTGCGCCATGATCCCATGCTTTGGTTTGTGATGAGATCTGATTTTTCTCTAGCCTTTGATTCGAGCCTGGTCTAACCGCTCCCCCGATCGCGATCTTCTGTTGTCGTGAAGTCGATCCCGCCTCTGCCAAGTTTTTCTTCTTCGTCTGATCGTGAATAGTCGCGACTCCCTGTTGTTTTGCGAAACGTCACCAACCTCCCTTCATGTTCGCGATAAAAGGCATCGCAGTGGCTCTTCTTAAGTTCTATGTCACGATTTTTTTTTGTGTTCTTCTTCGGGCTTCTTAGGGATAAAGGAAGAAAAGTGTAAACAGTAGTTCCTTGCCGCAGAAGAAAGAAGAAAAAAAAAAAGAAGATTGTTCTCCCTTGACTTCTTCTTGGTAGCTTGTGGCAGGGGGGGAAATGGGGTTTTAAGTTTATCTTCTTCGGTATATCTCGGTGTGAGCTTCTTTGGTGTATCTCGGAGTAGAGAGAGAAGAAGAGAGAGCAACGAAGTGAGAGATTATCCTTGTAAGTCGAGATGATTGACTTGTGTAAATTCCTCAAGTAGTAAAATCCTCTGCAACTCCGTGGACGTGGACAATTTGCCGAACAACGTAAATTTGTGTGTTACGCTGTGTTACTATTTTCTGATGTGAATTTCCTCGTTCTATTTTTCGTTTCATCATCAAATATTATTTTTCAATTTTATTTCTATATATATACCACAACAGCTGGTATATATATCAGCAATGTCATCGTTTGGATATCCGAACAAGAGTGCGGATCGCATTTTATTGAAAGACAATGTTCGACAGAATAAGTTTTTTTTTATGTCTATCGTGTTGTTTGATACTAAGATCTCTTGTTTGACATATGTTGCGTTGGTCAATAGATATCTCGATTGAATTAATTGAGTATGGCTTGCGAACTCTAACTTGATTTCGATCGAAGAGAATTCAACTTCTTCGAGTTCTATGTTATGCTTCAAGATTCATGTCGAATTATATATCACATATTAAGTTTGAGTGATTGATGAGTTTGAGGCCTGCGTGCTTCAATAAGCCCAACCAAGGAGACGGGTGGCACCCAGTAGCAAAAAGTAAACGTTCGCTGTTGACGTGGCGGCTTCCTTTTTGGGTGGAAATAAGGGTGCCGGCCGCTTGCCAAGTTCTTAAAGATTCAAAATTTACGTGCCGGCCGCTCTTCTGAGTTTAAAATTTAGGTTCAATTACATATAGAGCATCATGAACATTCATATTTATGAAACAACACGTATTTACATATTTAACACCTACACTTTTCTTTTTATATTTATAATATTTTTTGTGGAAAATTAAAATGATATGTGCGTAAAATTTGAAATTTAGGTGCAAAATATGTAATTCATAGAAATTGAGTTATAAGTATCCATGCAGCAACAACCGCCATGCATCATAGCTAGAGCTTTAAACGAGCTGAGCTTGACCAACCTCAGGTTTGGTTAGTGTTCGACTCGTTTAAAATTGATCGTGTTCAAAATCGGTTTATTTTCAAAATTGGCTAGTAAATGGTAAGCTCGTGTTCGGCTCGATTTAAATATGAACAGCTTGAAAGTGGCTCTTTAAAATTAATTGGAAAAAATACGTATAAAATGCTGGATTTGAACCTGGCTCAAATTCATGCAAAAAAAAAAAAAACCCAAAACAACATTAACACACAAACTGTTATGATTTAAAA
Organism: Phalaenopsis equestris; assembly: GCF_001263595.1. NCBI lineage: Eukaryota > Viridiplantae > Streptophyta > Magnoliopsida > Asparagales > Orchidaceae > Phalaenopsis > Phalaenopsis equestris. The sequence continues at coordinate 87,456 of NW_018164931.1, forward strand.
TTTGATATAAATAAATATAATATATTATTATGTAAATAATTATATGATTTTCTTTATTTCGAGCTAAAATGAAACGAACACGAGCGAACAAAGAGTGTTCATGTTCGGCTCGATTACTTACGAAAAAGGCGAACACGAGCTGCTTATCAAGTCGAACACAAACTGTTCGCGAACAAAGAACTTGTTTGACAACCCTAATCCTAGCCTCGCACTAATGTAAATATTAAAGTTTAGGTGCGAGATAGTTAATTAAATAAGAATCATGTGCTATGTATGTAAATTTTCCATAAATTTAATATGCATCGAAGCCATCCGGAATCATTTTCTTACAATAAAAAATAAAAATAATAAGCTTTCTGACTAAAATTATTAGATATATATGGATGACTGGTCAGGTCCAACTACCATAAATAATAGTTAATGGCCTTTAACATGTTTTGGTATGTCCTCTCTTTTATCTTCTAAAAAATGGCTGTGAAGTCAAACAACTTTGTACTAGAAACTAACACTAATTGAAGTGAGCATATTAGTTGGCTGTTACCTTAATTATGTATTTAGTATTAGCCAATTCAACTTAAAGTTTATTAAAAGCTATATAATAATAATAATAATAATAATAATAATAATAATAAATGTATAACAAAAATATGTGAATCTCTCCTTGGGACGGCCCTCAACCTAAACAACCAGCAGTTTGGATGATTTACAACCTAGAACTCTAGACAATCAATAGCTTGAATAATCAGAAGCCTGGATGACCAACAGGCTGAACAACCTGCAGCTTGAATGATCGACCATCACCCTGGACAATCTGCAATCCGGAAGGGCCACAACATGTACGACAAACTAAAACAAATATTGGAAATATCACTAACGCCACTATTAAAATAGGGGCAAACAAATAACTTCACATATTGTATCCTTCCCCTAAAAATAGGGGATTGTTTTATAAATAAAATAGTGATCCAAGAGGCCCGGGAAGACCCAAATTACCCATATAATTTTGTTTGTGGTGCCCTCTTATATGTTTCTAGCACTCTACCCCCGAGATGTGATTCAGGGACAAATCAGAATTTAATAGTAACAGTTAAAATTTAAGTGATATTTAAAAATATTTTTGATATTTCTTTAATTTTTAAGATAATTTGATTTTATTTTTATAGTTTTAAAAACACTTTTTTTTTTAATTCTTGCCAACCTGCAACCTTCATCACTTGATTTTTTCAATGACACTCACAAACTCATGGTTTATTTCAAACAGTTTTTTTGTCTACTTTACTTTTCAAAACTTCACAATAATTTTATTTTGGGAACTACTTTATTGTTATATTTATGAGATAGAAAATTGTTTTTTTTATCTGAGTCGTTAATGTATGGTGGCTACCAGAAAATTACGATTTGACTTTTGAAAATAAAATAAAATTGTAATAGCTGTTGTAACTTTTTGAAAAAACAATTTCTTCAGCAACAACTTCACATCCGATTCTTCAAACAGCTGTAACTGCCCAAAGCACACCCTCAAGATAATAAAGAATCAAATTCACGCACATAAATATATATGAACACACACACAGAGATACTAAATTATTACATAAAAATTGTATGGTGTGTGTAAATTTATTTATACTTTCTGATGATATATAATATAAAGGGCTTTGAAAGAGTTTGACGATTGTAAGCATTATTTCTCATTAAATTATCCTTCCAATCATACCCCTTAACAATATGCAAAATATAACTTTTATATCATAAAACAAATCAAAATCATTTTTTTATTTCTGAAAAAGCAAAAAGGAGAGAAATTGATGGACGGAGAAGAAAATGAAACAAACTCTAATGAAACAGTCACGAAAATGCATGCGAAGTAGAGCTGCTGGAACAGTTTTATCATCATCCATCCCCATCTTTACAGCCACTGTAACAAAATTTTCAGCAGTGGGGCAGCTATTCTCATGGTAGTTGATTCTCAGCGCATTGCTGTGAGGAATGAAGAAGAGAGATAGAGCGAAGAGAAGAAGAATTACAGTCGCCATGCAAAGCTAGCAAGCTTTCTTCAACTGTGAGTGAGTTCTGGGCGCAGGGAGAAAGAAGAGCTTTGTTTGTTTAATTATAAACGAGGAAGAAGAAGGATTTGGTATGAGAAACATTAATAATTTTGGATAAGTATTATGATTGAAGAGTTGAAGCTAACACATCCATTAGATATGTATTTATGAAGCTACACTTCCATAAGATACGTATTAGGGTTAAGTGTCACATCATGACATGATATAAGGACGTCAACTGTGCATTGCTGGCTAGCTTAGAATATTGTTGGACTGTGACATTTCAACAAATAAAATGTGTCACCAAATATAGTTCAATATAAATATATACATGTACTGAATTATTTTGTGAGTTATGAATCCTAAATTTGAAGGAATTTAAGATGTTTTGTGGAAATGTTTATGTAATAATGAGTTTAACATATTTAAATTTATATTATAGTGTCTTATTAAATGTTAAAAGAGAAATGTGTGTGTGTGTATCTCCTTGTAGCATAATTAATATTTTTTGTTAGGTATTTCTTATATATCAGATAAGGGACAGATGTTGGAGTGAAGTGAAGTGAAGCGAGTCAACGTAGCTGAGCGGAAGCATCTGATCAATTGGGGGAGTTTCCTTAAGTGGGCTGAGAACGCTGGGGCAATGACCCTAGGTACAATAAAAAATAATTTTGTAATTACATATTATACACTAGGATTATATATATATATATATATATATATATATAGTATTTGTAACCCTAAGGAGATGCACTGTTTTCGAAAAATCAAAAAGCTACTGCTGCTCATTGCTTCCGAGGACGTAGGCATATTGTTGAATCTTGTTAAATCTTTGTGTTCATCCATGATTGTTCGGTTCATGATTATTGCGTTTGCTTTGCCCTAATTTCTCCAACATTTTTTATTCTCTCAATATCTCATTTCTCTTTTAACATTTCAACTACTAATACATACTCCTCTATAAAAAAATAATTAAACAATAATAACATATCTTATGGATGTGTTAGCTTCAACTCTTCAATCATACTACTTAACCAAAATCATTAATGTTTCTCATACCAAATCCTTCTTCTTCCTCGTTTATAATTAAACAAACAAAGCTCTTCTTTCTCCCTGCGCCCAGAACTCACTCACAGTTGAAGAAAGCTTGCTAGCTTTGCATGGCGACTGTAATTCTTCTTCTCTTCGCTCTATCTCTCTTCTTCATTCCTCACAGCAATGCGCTGAGCATCAACTACTATGAGAAGAGCTGTCCCACTGCTGAAAATTTGGTTACAGCAGCTGTAAAGAAGGGGATGGATAATGACAAAACTGTTCCAGCAGCTCTACTCCGCATGCATTTTCATGACTGTTTCATTAGAGTTTGTTTCATTTTCTTCTCCCTCCATCAATTTCTCTCCTTTTTTCTTCTTCAGAAATAAAAAATGGATTTTGATTCTTTTTATGATATAAAAATTATATTTTGCATATTGTCAAGGGGTGTGATGGATCGGTGCTGCTGAATTCGACGAAGGATAATAAGGCGGAGAAAGATGGGCCGCCAAATATATCCCTGCACGCATTTTATGTGATCGACCACGCTAAGGAGGCGGTGGAGAGCGCGTGTCCGGGCGTCGTCTCCTGCGCGGATATACTGTCTCTTGCGGCAAGAGATGCTGTGGCTTTGGTACGTAGGATAATATTGTAATAAATAAATAGTAAGATTTACCTATATACCATTTGATTATATATATATATATATATATATATATATATAATTATATATATATACTATGAAATATATATATATATATATTTAATTATATATCTATACTATGAAAAGGAATGGTCGAGCCTCGACCATCCCTCATACTCCTATAATTCAAGTATCACACCTACACTTATGGGAAATCGACCCTAGACAATAGGAGACTTGCAACTGACAAACAGTTACTGAACCACTAATATTAGTATGTGGCATATATATATATATATCAGAATTCTGCGGTATGTATGTAGTTTTCTTATATGTAATTATTAAATTTTATGTATTAGATATGCAAATATATAAAAGATTAAATATTAATTCAACTTTTAGGATTTATGAACATAAATGTAATTTTAATGTATTTATATTTTTAACATTCAAAATTTAATATTTTAATGTTATAATAACATTAAATTATATAAATTAAAATATTTTTTCATTTTAGAAAATTTAATATTAGTGATAATTTAGCATGTCATAAAAAAATAAATATTAAATAAAAAAGTATTAAAATTTGAATATTAAACACATGAATTGTGAAAAAAAATCATATTATTCATATCATGACACTATTAATATAAGAGTTTATGTTACTTAAATGAAGGTACATAATTATCAGGAAGATTTACATACAAATCACTCATTTTTTTTGTATTTACATATCTAATACAACGTCTAAACTTTAATTTTTGCATATATCATACTTTACTTATGCATGGTAAAACTTATTGCACTTTCTTAAACTTAAAATACTAATAATTTCGAAGCCATATGAAATATTTGGATAGTATAAATATAAAAATACACAAGAATTGCTGGTAGGGGTGTAAACGAACCGAGCACGAACGAACAGAGCTTGTGTTAGTATTTGGTTCGTTTGAAATTTAGTTTGTTTGAAATAAGCTCGTGTTCGAAATTGTTCGTGAAGTCA
>NW_018164931.1:92450-93076 GCF_001263595.1 Phalaenopsis equestris
TTATAAAATTTAATTTTTTAAAATATCATAAATTTTTTATATATAATTATTTTAAACTATTTTATATTTTGAACAGTAATGATTTAAACACTAACGAATGCATCACCGTTCGTGTTTGATTCATTTAACTAACCGAATAAAAAAAAATATTCATTTTCGTCTTGTTTGTTTATCGAACGAATCGAACACGAACTCATCGACGAACCGAACAGCTCACAGTGAGCTTTTATGACAGCCCTAATTACTGGTATATATGTAAATGCCCCTAAATATTAATATTGATTTGATGTGTAATATGATTTGCAATGCAAATAACCAAAAAGTGCAGTCTGGGGGTCCAAATTGGACAGTTCCAACGGGCAGAAATGATGGAAGAATTTCAAGTGCAAATGAGACAAATCAGCTGCCAAGCCCTACCTTCAACTTCACCCAATTGCAGCAGAACTTTGCGCAGCGCGGCCTCACCACCGCCGACCTCGTTGCTCTTTCAGGTAATTAATTATTTATTTATTTTCAGGCTTAAAAAGGTTTTAGAAGTAAATATGATAAAAAATGAGGAGTTTAACTTAGGGTCTGTTTGGGGCAGCTACTGATAAGTTGATTAAAAATAATATGCTGATAAGCTA
>NW_018164931.1:93135-105913 GCF_001263595.1 Phalaenopsis equestris
ACTGTCACCACAACAAGATAGATGAGGCCTGAAAACGTTGTTTTCAGCAACACCAAGATAGATGAGGCCTGAAAACGTTGTTTTCAGCATTTTCAAAACGCAGTTTATCGAAACAGGTCAGGTGCGTTTATCAAAATGCCACCGCACCGAATAAACTGCCCCAAATGGACTCTTAATGTGCTGATTAGTTTTTATTTTTAAAAGTTAAAATGATGGTATTCTTAATTGCTATGAAAGATTTGGTTGGTAACTTGGTATTAATGTAAAAATAAAGTTTAGATGTGTTAATACATTGGAATTGGGTGGTATACATGAAAATGCTCCTGAATTTAATTTGAGGGTAGTGTAATACATGAGGAATTAATTGAAATTTAAATTTTATTGATTTCTAATCAAACTTAATAGTTTATAGATGATCATTTTTAATTTAATCCTCTCAAAATATTGACCAACTTTTTTATTATTAATTATTAATATTTAGTATAGACAGCGAATTTATTTTTTGAGATGTTAAATACAGTTTAAATTCATTATAATTTATATTTTGTTCATCCTAAAGCAAATCTAATGAATAAAAAAAAGAAAGTTCTATATTTTTATCTAAATATTTTTAATGTGTCGTGTACTCCGGACTGTTGGTTGACATCCACGGTATAAAACCCCTCAGGTCGGAGGTTCGAATCCCGTCTGGTACAACTGGCCTTAAGGAGTTGGTACTCGAATTGTTAGACACATATATGATGGCTGGAGGCTCTTATAATATAGCATATGACCATTCCTTCAAAAAAGAAATTCTAAGTATTTTGATCGATTAAGCTTAAATATTTTGTCAATATATCCTAAATCCTAACCCTAATAGGATAATAATTAATGTCATACTCATTGAATTAATTTTAAGATGAGTAAAATACATTATTAATCAATTAAAATTTAGAGCCCACTCATTACAAAATGATTATAACAACTATCAAAATAATTCAAATTTGAAACAAAATATTTCAACAAAATAAAAAAGTCAAATTTACTAAAAAATGTATTATTTTTGCTTCTCTATATTTTGTTTTTGTATCCATGTAGATGAAACGAATATTGCATGTATCGGGCATACTTGAGGACCGTGGTATACTGATATTTCAAAGGTTATTGTGTCCGAACACCAGACTCAAATTTGTGTCTCAATTAAAAATAGACATGTGTTAAGGTAGGTCCACTCTTTTAAAAAATAACAAAAAAACTACGTGTTTAAGTGGGAGCCACATTTTCAAGTGACAAAATTGCGTCCTATGTCCAGACGCAATAATCTCTCGTGATATTGTGACGGCATTGCACCTCAATAACACCGCAATACCACAAGTACTACTTCAATATCACACCAATACCACTAATCCACACACAATTTGTTTTTTATGCAGGCGGCCATACTTTAGGTTTTGCGCATTGCTCTTCATTCCAAAACCGAATCCACAACTTCAACAACAGCGCCGACATCGACCCATCTCTGAGCTCCTCATTCGCGGCGACGCTAAGAAATATATGCCCCGCACACAACAAGGTGAGGAGCGCCGGAACCACCATGGATTCCACCGGCTTCATCTTCGACAACGCATATTACAAGCTTCTGCTTCAAGGGAACGGCCTCTTCTCCTCTGACCAAGCCCTGCTTGACAACCCTAGAGCCATAAGACTCATCACTAAATTTGCGAACTCTCAAGATAAGTTTTTTAAGGGATTTGTTAAGGCAATGGTTAGAATGGGTAGTCTGAGTGGGGGGACGGAGATAAGGATTGATTGCAAGGTTGTGAGATGAGGGGAATGCGAGGAAAAGTTATTACGTCCCGACTCCGAACTCCGGATGTAGAAATATGTTTGGAGTCCAATGAATCACCTCTAAGTGAATTTGATAGGAAAAAAAAAACCTTTTTTCCCGTGATCCAGCCAGACAATACAGGAAAATATTCCTCCCGTGTTATTTCGCGTTATTCAGGTGTTATTGTGGTGGTATTTATGTGTTATTATAACAGCGAAAATAATTTCATAACACAGTAACACATGAATATCACCCGAACAACACTTGAATAACGCGAAATATCATAGAGGAATATTCCCCTGTGATAAAAAGAAATTCTTTTTTATTTTTCTGTCATCTCCGCATGATGTGATTTCATTGGACTACAAACATATATCTACTTTCGAATATTTGTTTGAATGGGAGGGGTACAGTGTAATTTAGGCGTTGTTTAGGGGTCTTTGTGTTGTCTTCCTCTCTTTTTTTTTGTGCTTGTTTTTGGATATTTGGGTGGGGGGATATGTAAAGAGAAATTAATGATATGCAGAGTAAGATTTTATGATGGCTTGTGCTATAGAAAATTATGATGAAGATATACTAGAATGTAATTTGTATTTTCTTATAAGATTAAAGTGAAGTTGAGTGACAAAAAAATGCAAATTATGAAGGTTTTGTAATCTTTCTTTTCATATTTTAAGATATTCGATTTACACTGCAAAGCAATCTCATTTCAACATTCATATCCCCTCCTAACTACCTCTCCTCTATAATTTTATTGCCTAGTTTTGCTAGAGTCCATTTTTTGTGATAAGAGAAGGGTGGGAATGCCCACTCCAATCTCCTCCTACACACCTCTATGTTCGTCTTATGTATGTCCTCAATGTTGAATTGGAACCTCGGTTTAATAAGAAAATATTATATCTGGACACTGCACTTTCGAACGGCTAATCAACGACGGTCAAGTCACTATAAACCTCATTGGTGGGCGACATGACGGTCGGTGGTTGGCCGTCCAGACGCGAGAGTTCATACAAAATATTTTTTTCAGTTAGCCCTATACATATTGTGAAACCATACTTTTAAAGAAGGCATGGAAACACATGCATCAATTGCTCTCCTTCAAACGATATCTTACATAATTTATCTCGATGTGTCTCGTGACATTTGGGATCTCATTCCAAGAACTCACATTTGAGAGTAATCTTAGCCCTGAGAGAGAGCGTGAGCTTCCATCCCAATCATTTATAATATAAGATTCTATCATTTATTGATTTTTTCAATTGCTCTCCTTCAAACAATATCTTACATAATTTATCTCGATGTGTCTCGTGACATTTGGGATCTCATTCCAAGAACTCACATTTGAGAGTAATCTTAGCCCTGAGAGAGAGCGTGAGCTTCCATCCCAATCATTTATAATATAAGATTCTATCATTTATTGATTTTTGTTATACCGCCCAATATTAATTATCTTTTAGTCCGTATTATTGCACACTCTTGAAGTTAATATAGATTCTTAAAAGGGGATTCAACCCCCTTTTGAATTAAATATTTTCTATCTATCAAACACTTAATGCTCATATTGCACCTTGGTCTGTGAATTTATCTCTAAGATCTTTAATTGCTCGACAATCGAATTAAATTTTAGCTCGGATCGAAATAAACGAGCTCGGCTATGAGCCAAAACTTTGGATCAAATGTTTTTTTTGAATTAATTCTAAGTCAAACATGGATCGGCTCGAATTGACTCAAGAACGGCTTGAAGTGTTATTTTATTCATAAAAAAAATTATATATAATGCTAAATAAAATTGAATATAATTAGTCAAAAGAAGATTTTGAGCCAATTCCGAGCTGGAGTAGATCCAAATAACTCAAATTGAACCAACTAGTTTCAATTTTGAATTGAAATGGATCCAAATAACTCGATCTGGGCCAGCTCGATTCGATTTTGAAGAGTCGGAGCCGAGTTGGCTCAAAATCGGCCGATTTTGAGCCGCACTTAGTCCTTTCGAGCCGATGTCTAGCCGATCCCAGTTCGGCTTGAATTCGGCTCGTTAACAACCATAAATGCTCCTTAATTAATCATATCATAACAAAACACAATAAAATATTTTTTCATTAAAATATTTCCTCAAAACATTAGTATTTTAGTTTTAAATTTGCAGCATAATATGAGTGTGGGTTAAATTTATCAACTCGTATTTCATCACGCGTGTTTAATATCATTCAAAGGGGGCGACTTAAAACTATAAAAAATGGAGGAAAATCATATCAAAATAAATTAAATTTATTTAAAAATAAATATCATTTATAAAAAATCTAAATAATTTATTATAATTATTTTAAAATAATAACGATGACCACAAATTTGATATCCACATCAAATTCCATATAGATATTGAAAGATTTACATATAAACCAATAAATTCTTATGTATTTACCTATTTAATATCTAAATTTTAATTTTTAAATATATAAAACACCTTGATATGCCATCAAGGAATTTTCATCCTTTGACGTGAATCTCGAGAAAATTTTTTTTACCAGAAAAATTTCAAACTTCTACGAAAAATCATTCAGAACTTTGATTCCAACAAACTTAAGGTCAAATTGACCGGCTCGATGAGACAGACCAATGACACCAAAGTTATTACATTTCAAGTCAAATCAAATTTGGATCAAACCGTTAAACCATTTTTGAAAGTTTGCAGTGCATAATTGAAACATCAAATGAACTACACATCTACCAGGCTTATATTCAAATTGAGAGTATGGACAAGACAAATCTAACGGGCCTAATATCATTTAATCCTGATGTCACTAAGACACTTAAATATTTACTGAACAAAAATCGATTAAGGAAACCTCCCCAAGCAGTGACTAGTGAGCAATCTTATCAGTGATAAAAATTGATTTTTTATTTGTAATTTATAGTCTACAAATAGAGCTCCAACCCCCTCTTAAGAGGGGGACTAGACCCTAAGACATAGAACGACTAGAACCTAGAGAAGAAACAGTTGAGGTCCAGTTCTCTGCACCAACAATCTGACACACTTCAACTTTCGAGCATCGTCGACCACCACCAATCATCGTCGCCCATCTCTCGTCAGTGGCATCTCAACATATGCGGCGGAACAACGAAGTACCCGATAGAGCTGCACATCGTCCCGAACACCGAGTACAATCATACCACAAAGATGGGATAATGGAGTCCCACCAACACATACCGAGTGCAATCACCTCCTATCCACTGTACCGAGAGAGTGCCAAATTCTTATATATAAGGTCATTTTATATATATAAAGGTCATTTTATTTGGTCTGTTTTCTTCAGTCCCGGGCGTTCTCGAAGTTAGTGGTGTCCCCGGCCTACGTATTTTTATCCTCATCGGAATCCTTTCTCCGAGAAACGAAGGTCTTCGTCCATGGCGTTTGCTCAGTTCTTATGCCCTCTTGTCTCACCGTCATTCCAGCATTCGGGAGCCGATCGGCCGAGCTCAATGTCTCCTCTTGCACCATCGCTTGCCAGAACAGCTAGCCGCTTCGCCTTCAAGAGATCCCATCGAAAAGGTAGCATATCCCTTTCATCTTCTCTTCACCCTTAAGTTTGAATTTTTTAGGTTTCTTACATGTTAGCTTTTAGTCGGTGGTTTCGTAGAAATTGGTGGAGTAGAGCTTCAGTGGATCCAGTACTGCTGAGCGTTACTGGGAATATAATTCGTTAGAGTGAAAATTATTTCAATGGTCTAAATGTTAATTTGGATGAGGGATAGTTTGGGAATGAAGTGGACTACTTAGCTTGGGGGTAGGGTTGGGGGAGGGAGGTTTGAGTAAAAAGGGGTAGAATGCTCAGCTTGGAGGTAGGGTTGAAGAAATCATAGGACAAAATCGAATATGTAACCTCTATGCTGAGAACAAATGAGCAGATTGAATGAGGTAGACCTCTTTGCTGAGAACGATATAACAGCTCTAATGGCAGTCATGTGGAATTCAGAAGAATGTTGGCACATCTGATGACTCAATTTTATTGGGTTGATGGGAAAAGATGTTCAACAATTTATTAGTGCCTAGCGATTCCGCAAACGACTCCTTTGTTTATTGCAACCATTGCCAAATCCGAAGGTGATCTTAGGAGCATGCCTTTATAGGTTTTATAACAATGTTACCTAAATCACATGGCTAAATAATCATTGATAGATTATCAAAATTTGCTTATTTTTCCGATTCCCACAGTCATTTTTCTGTTTCAATCATAAGTGTTCTATCTGTTTTGCTAGCTTCATGAAATTTAAAGACCCCATTTTTATTATCTTTTCTTGCAAGCATTATCTTGACTTGGTGAAACTATTCTAAATCATAGCAGTTCCTATCATATAAAAGCAGACTTGCAAATAGAAGTAATGAATATAGGATTGGTGTAATATTTGCACAATTTTGCCTTGGATTTGCCTTCTGAATTGGTTAAAACAATGTGAAGTACTATTTGAGATGGATGATTTGGCTTTTGTTAAATTACAATCATGCAGACAAACAACTGTTGCAGATCATCCTTTTAATTAATTGAAACATCGTTATTATGATTCTTTCCGCATGCAAGAAAGAACTGCCAAGGCTGCTTATAAAATATAATTGCCTTAGCCTGAAATGGTAAAGGTGCATTCGGTATTTTGTGTCTCTCATCCTAAGCCATTCAGTGAGGATTCTACTGTGCATTTAGCCTTTTTAATAGTTCACTTTGACAGCCATTGGTATTACCATCAGACAATTAAATCAATGAATAGTCATAAAAGGTGGTCGGTCGAAATTGCTATTCTTGATTTGAAGAGAAGGTTTTCTTTTAGAAGATGCTTTCTTGGTAGCAATTAGTCAAACCTGATTTGTGGAATCAACCTGAAACTAATTGACTTGAACCCGACCTGAATATTAAATGTGCCAGAAAGTCTAACCTAAACCTTCAAGTCGTTGACCCGGAACCTACCCATATAACTATATAAGCCTTTAATATAAGGCATAGCAACCATTCAGACTAAATTTTGGTTGATTTCGAGTTAATCTCGAGTCAATTTTGGGTTGGCAAGTCGTTTTCTATTTAATTTCGAGTCAGTGTGTTAGTTTTGGGTTGGTGGATCAACCTGAACCTTACTTGAATAATTAAATGGGTTAGGATTCCTAACTCGATCTCGACCCAAAAATTATTTGAGTCGACTCGAACCCAATTTTTTCGAGTAGAATTCAGGTCGAGTTAGCATGTCCAAGTTGATTTTTAACACCCCCAGTAGCCATAATTGACTTATAGTGTTGAGGAGCCAGTGACTTGGGTATGCGTCTGTTGGTTCTCAGAACTAGTTTGCAGCTAAGATCTTCTTATCCTGATTTTGACCATGAGGATAAGTTTGTTCTGAATGGTGGAAGTAATGATATGAACTTTCTTAGTTCATCAAGAGATAAAATACGAAGGGCGAGGAAGGTACCGAATTGGTTGAAGGATTAGTGTTGAGGAGCCAGTGACTTGGGTGTGCGTCTGTTGGTTCTCAGAACTAGTTTGCAGCTAATAAATCCCGTTTGTTGTTGTATTTGCTTGTTAAACACTCCTAATGTTTGTATCAGTTGTTTATTATACTAAGGTCAGCAGTTGTAACAGTTATTTTTTTCGTATTGCTCTAACTGCTTTAATTGAATTTTTCTGAATTTTTGCAAGTACATGAAAACTTGTCCTGCTTTTCTTCCTTCCCTTTGTTTTGTGATGCATGCACACACACACACACAGATATATATATATATATTTATATTTATTATTATTATTATTTTTTCTGTTGAGCTGTGGTTCAGGGGAGAAGAGTGAGGAGCTACTAGAAAGCTCCGTTTGAGGCCTAGTGTCTCATCAAGCAACTACTAAACTAATTCTCTTGTCAAAGAAATATTTGAGGAAGAGATCTTATTCCCCTGTACATTCTGTCCATTGATTATTGGGAAATTTGCATACATACCATGTAATTCTTATATATTTACCGGTATTATCAAAACACAAAGTGTAATGCAATGTGCAAGACTTTATTTTTGCTTCAAAGCGCGAAGCTAAAAACGAAGTAGAGCTTTTATTAACTAAAATGTAATAGGTTATATAAAATTAATAATGTATAAATACCTTAATTAATAGTTTTAAAATATAAACTATGACTTAAAAGTTGATATAAAATAGGAAGCAATGTGATGCAATATCTAACTTGAAGGCAAACATTGATAGTGAACCTGCAAATTAAAAATTCAAACAGTTTTTAATAGTTGTAATAATTAAAAACTTTAAAATTGCAAAGAAAATCTTATGACTTAAAACAAAATTTAAATTTAAAATCAAATATACACTAATAAAGTCTCAAGTTTCATAAAACAAGTTAAATTAATTTACTAGTCATTTATTCCCTCCAGCTAAACTGTGAATCAAACTGACCGCTTTGCTTCAACACTTTAAAGCGTGCTTCAGCAAAGCAAAGCCGTTTGCTTGCACGTGAAGCGGGCTTTTAAAAATATTGATATTTACATATCTAACAACTAAAGCTTCATATTGAAAATCATGACACCTCGCTGTCAAACTTATGCATAAAAGATGTATTTTGCTTTTAAAAAGATTGTCATGGTGATATTTTTAATGTGTTATTAAAGATTTAAATGGTACATGTCAATGTGAATATTTAGGTGTTTGATAAGTAAATGCATAAGAATTGTGTGGTATGTATGTAAACACCTCTCGATTATGTTATAGAGCGACTTTGTATTCATATCGAGGTTATGCCAATTTTCTTTTACTCTGGTGATCTTCTGGTGGTTTGCTTCCTGGCACTATAATAGATATATAAGGCTAAATTGCTCCGTAAGTGTTTAATTTATGACTTTGTTGCGTCCATTCTAGAATTGTGGTCGCTACACTAAGGCTGTTATGATACATCGAACTTCTATCATATCTGTTTCTGCTGTTTGTTTGTTTTTTTTTTCTTATGTTCTTCTGAGTATCTAAATTATTTGTTTTAATTACTTATTTTGATATATTTTTTAACCAATTCTCTACTAAATTTTCAGTAAGGGCTGAACAACAAGAATCTGGTGCTAGTTTAGCTGCTGATGCTTTTGCAAACATCAAGCATGTTCTTCTTCCGATTACAGATCGGAATCCTTATCTTTCGGAGGGAAGTAGACAGGTTCTTTCTCGTGCATCCTACCTTACATTAAGAGAGAAGTGTGGTAATTATACATGAAATAGTTGCAATCTATTTATTTTCTTATTTTATAATTTTGAACCCTGCCGTTATTTTTTTTTTTCCGAATTAAATTCTTAGCAGTTGCTTGTTTTATTGTTAAGCTTTGAGTTTCTTCTTTACCATGAGTAACACGGCATCCTGCTACTTGAATTTTATTTCTAATTTCATCAATTTGAACATATTTTAGATGATTGCCCTGTTGATTTCCAAATTTTTAGGCATCTGCTTTTTTTAATTTTTTTAATTTTTTTATTTTTTTATGGTGAGTGATAAATCATGAAGTATATGCCTTTGACCTATGATCATGAAGAAGCAACCTTCTCCTTTAACCAATGGGCCATGGATTCTTTCACTATATCAATTATTCAAAGGCCTAAGACAAAAAATATTTTTTGCATTACTATCCAAATATTTGTTGACTGTAACTTTTTCTATATGAAAATTTGCAATGAAAAGCTCTATCATGATGTGTTCACCTCCACAATTTTAGAATTATGGATAATGAACTTGATGATTAACCTATCCATGCCTATGAGAGTTCCGTGAGAGTTGCAACAATTTAAATTTATACGACGCTACACAATATTACAAAAGCAAGCCTAAACTATAAGATGCACCAATTTAGGATGTCATCAAGATTGATTCTTACATTGCAAAACAGGTCATTTATGCTTTACTCGTTAAAAGTCACATGTTTGTTTGTATTCTACTTTCTTTTTGTGTAGGGTATGTCTCTGTGATTTAGGGTCTATTTTTGGCAGCTTTCTCATTGTTCTGCTTTCCATATAGCAACCTCAATTTTATTTTGCTATGCTTTTTTATGTTGTTTTTTAAAACAATTTATACTGTGAAATAGCTTTCTTTAAAAAAAAAATCTATTTTTCCCCAATATTTGTACAATAGCTTTAGAGGAAACATTGGTCACCCCAAGTTGAGTCTTAATATAGACATACATCTTGAAGAGATGGCTTTTGATATTAGGCTCTGTGCTAGGCTTGTGTAAATTAATTTTCTCGAATATATACTTCAGAAATATTTTTTATTAAAAATTAAAATTTAGAGGTGATAGAAATTTTTCACGCGTGAGGAAAGAATTACGCCGAAAACATTGTTGCTCCAAGCTTTCATCCTCACAGAACTCATTCCAAAAAGGTAGATGGGCGAATGTTTGTCTGTGAGAAATATCTCTTTTAAGTCCATGAGGTCCATTTTAGGCAGCTATTGATGTTTATAAATGTAGTTGTAAAATTTTTGCGAGTAAATAAGTTGTTGTGGGTATTATAAATTTCTTCCCTTCGGACAAATTCTTTCAAAAAGAAAAATTGTAACTATTACACTTTAATATCTATGATATTACACTATCCTTTCTACTGCAACTCCCATCAGATTAGAGTGATAACTTTCTTTTCATTTTTTAGGCTGCAGCAACGACAGCTTCTTTGGCTAAGAAGTATGGGGCAGATATCACAGTGGTTGGTACGCTCATCAAACCTCTGTCGACTCCATTCTTTTTATTTTTGTATGTAACATTTGAAAGCTGTTTTTTGCAAATTTAGTATAATTGCAGGCTTTAAAAGTTAAGTTTTTTTTCTTTGCAGTTATTGACGACAAACCTAAAGAATCTATCCTAGATCATGAATCTCAGCTGTCTAGCATTCGGTGGCATCTTTCAGAAGGTTGGTAATTAAAAAGAGGAAAATTTACTTATGCACTCAAATTTCTTATGTATTAACATACCTAACACCTGAACATTCATGTCTACATACATAGCTGTGCCTTAAACCTATGCATGAAAATGCATATTTCACTTTTAAAAAGTGATAATAGTGCTCTTTTTTTATATGATATTAAAGTTTTGGGTGCTGTGTGTTATTATGAAATTTTAGATCTGAGATATGTAAATACATAAGAATTGTGTGCCATGTATGTAAATGCACCAAATAAATAATAATAATAATATATATATATATGCTCGATTGGCAAAAATCATATGAAGGAATTTCTTATAGAAATTTTATGAAGAGTTCTTCAAAAAATTGTTACATGGGTACTTTTGAATCATACTTTTCATACTTTTAGGACCAGGTCTATGCTATATAGACTGTGACTTGTCGTTGAATATCATACAAAGTTGATCTTTGAACAATATTTTTGCCTTGGGTGGAGATTTGTTTGTGAAAGTTAGTAAACTTTTATATTTAAAAATTCACATGTTATCAGCTGAAAACACTCCTCAAACTTTGGAAGAGACTTGTTATTTATACCTATATTTATGTACAAATAAGAGTACAGAAGGTGCTTTTTGAGCATTCCCCATAAAACATTTATGAGAAAATTCTTGTAGGATGCAACCTTGTTCATCATAACAATAGATTTCAGGCTTGAGTATCATCCTTTGCACCATGCCAAGAGGTCTTTTCGAGTTCCTACAATTTTGGATCTCCTTTTTAAATAGAAATTTATGAATTCATTAGAACAAGTTTCTATTGACATATAAATTATAACATTTGATAATTAGTTATAGTAAAAGTTCTAAGTATTTTTTTATTTTAATCTATTCTCATTGTTGAGGATATTCTTTTTTATCGCATTTTTCTTTATTGTGCTTGTCCACAATTGAGTAAAAATTGTAACCCTTTATATCTTCTATTTGTTTTTTTACTGATGGCTGATATTTTCTTTCAGGAGTAAAATATTAATAAGATTTACAGATACGCCACTTAATTCATATGTATTTACATTTCTAACACCTAAACCTTCATTTTTACATATATTCCATCCTTCCAATTCATGAAAAGGTGTCTTCCACTATTTAGAAGTTAAAATGGAGGCATTTTTTATGAGATACGGAAGTTTTGAGTAGTATAATTGTAAAAAGCCGAATTTAGGTATTAAATATTTAAAGAAATTGGTGGTCTGTATGTAAATGCTCCGAAATGTTAAAGTTTGATTTTTTTTTTTTTTTTCATTCAGGTGGATTTTCAGAATTCAGACTTCTGGAACGTCTTGGAGAAGAAAAGATGCCGACTTCCGTCATTGGCGAGGTTGCTGATGACCTCAATCTCGATTTGGTAGTATTGAGCATGGAAGCAATCCATTCAAAACAGGTTGATGGGAATCTATTAGCAGAATTCATCCCCTGCCCTGTGCTGCTCCTTCCACTTTGACTCTTCCAGTTATTACTTTGTTTCGACTCTCTTCTCTAGAGGTTTGTTCTATTGAATCTCTTACCAGGAAAACTTTCTTTAATCCTTCAGATTCAATAAAACAACCACTTTTAACAGAGTTTTTTATTTTTTTTCAAATTTGCGTTATAAAACTTTAAGTTGTGGCCTTGGCTATCTTTAGATTAGGTTAACATGGAGTGTGAATCTGCTTAGTTTTGTATGCTGTTGTGATTTTGAACATAACATACTAATTGATCAATAAATTCATTGTTTTTGTTCTGGAATCAGCCTGGAGGAATGATTAAAGCTGGTGATGAACTGAGATTCAGTGGATGGATGAATATATATATCAGCAGAATTTTCTAAATGTTGATTTCTATTTGTTTCTGATTCATTATGTGCATTATTATGGATTGTTTAGTTGGCTCTAATCATCCAAATGAAGCATTCTGTCAATTCTATAACTATGATTTGATTTTATGAATTTTCAGATGTTCAAGTCACTTACCAATCCTCTCTTAAACATCCCAAGCACACCACACATGCAATAAATCCTCCCCATCTTCACCAT
>NW_018164931.1:115231-124970 GCF_001263595.1 Phalaenopsis equestris
TTTTCACTTTTCATTTCTTTAGTATAATTAAATAATAATCTCAAGGACCAAGAAGAATTCCAATTTATCATTATATAGTTTATATTTATGACAATTTCAGATATTTGCTACCCCAGAAGTTCATATTGGTTTTCATCCTGATGCTGGTGCTTCTTTTTACCTCTCGCATCTGCCAGGACATCTGGGTAAGCTTTCAGGATTGAGGGCTAAAACATACTTTAGTTCACAACAACATTTAACTTTCTGTAGTATGGTCGATTGGTTTTGTCTCATTATTGTTATTATTAGTGGTAGTAGTAGTCGTAGGAAGATTTTCATATTCATTTACTATGTATTTTTATATCTAACAACTAACCTTTAATTTTTTACATAAATATCACCTTACAGATGTGTCCCTTTTTTCTGCTTTTCTGCAAACTGAGCATTTTATTATATTCTTTGCAGGAGAATATTTGGCTTTAACGGGTGAAAAGCTTAATGGAGTTGACATGCTTGCTGTTGGCCTTGCTACCCATTTTGCCATGAGTGCTGTCAGTCTCTATGGTCATTAATTTTTGGGGGCATTTGCATACATTCCACATAATTCTTATGTATTTACGTATCTCAAACATTCATATTTATGAGCATGCCACTCAATTATTTTGCATCACATCAAACATATCACCATCATTACCTATTTGGAAGTGAAATACACCTTTCCATGTATTCATAGGTTTATGACACCAAGGTATTATAATTGTAAATGTCAAACTTGGAGGTTAGATAAGTAAATACATATGAAATATGTGGTATCTATGTAAGTTTCCCTAATTTTCACTGTTCATACTCTCCTTTCTTTGCTCTTAACTTAGTGGACCGTCAACAGAAGCTTAGTTGGGTTGATGAACGACTTGCGAAGTTGGTGACGGACGACCCTTCAGTGATTGATTCTTCTCTAGCACAGTATGGTGACATAGTCTATCCTGATAAGAAGAGCATAGTTCATAGGTAATAACTTCTGCTTTTCCCCTAGTTTTTTTTTTTTGTAATATGATCCATGACATAATGAGATCTTTAAAAGCCTAATTGTTAAATATCAAAAACTTGTGCATTGAATGACAAGTTTGGAAATTTTCCTCAATAGTTCCCCTAAATATCTAGAATTTCATATTTAGAACCTGTTTTAGCCTCGATTATGTTGAAAATTATTCATGAATTTCCATATTATTGCTTGATGCTGCAATTGCATCAGTGGATTTTGGAAGTAGCCTTAATCAGTTAGATGAGTATTTTAGTTAATTCCTAAAATTTTAGATGGAACTTTGCTGCATAAGTTGTCAGCTATAGATCTGTGTTGAATTGTTCTTTTTTATGCATGGGTGAGAGAAACATATTATTGAATGAGTGCAATGAAATTGTAATTTTCAAATGTTTTTTGCTGTATTTTAAAAATGATAAATAAGCATTAATTTGATTTTCTTTAACACAAACTAAGGTTTTTGTTTCTGTTTGTCAGGATTGAAGCAATCGATGATTGTTTTCGGCGTGAAACGGTTGAGGAAATTGTTGATGCTTTGGTGAGCTCTTACGTTAATCAACTTTTTATTATGTTTTGTGAAATTTTCAGGCTTCAAAATTTTTCTTGCCATTACTTTTAAAATGATTTAGTCGATATTCTATTCATGATTTTCGTTAATGACTTTAAAGACCAATCGGCTCATAAAAATCTTCATTTTGCATCTGTCCCTTAGATTTGGCTACATAAACTTTTACTTGCCTCTAAGCATTATATACTAGGAGCATTTACATACATACCATCCCAATTCCTATGTATCTACATAGCTAGCACCTAAACTTTGCATTTTACATCTATAACACCACCCAAATTTTTAATATTAAATCAAAATTATTACCATTTAAACTTTTAAAAAGTGAAATATAACTTTTCATGCATTATTAAAATTGCATATATGTAAAAATTAAAGTTTAGGTGTTAGATGTGTAAATACATCAGAATTGAGTGATATGTATGTAAATCTTCTTATATGATAAAGCTCTTCCCACTAGGGCTATAAAAAAGCTCGTTGTTTGCAAATCACAAACTCGTGTTTGGCTCGTTAAGTAGACGAGTTGAACACAAACAACCCTTTGTTCGCTCGTATTCGGTTAATTTTAGCTCGAAATAAATAAATTATATGTATTATTTATATAATAATATATTATATATATTTATATTAATGTTTAACAGCTCGTGTGTTTATTTGGTTTTTTGCATTTTAAATTATAACAGCTCGTGTGTTTATTTGGTTTTTTGCATTTTATTGCACAAATTTGGTGCAGGTTTGAATCCAACACTCTACATCTATTTGTTTTAATTAATTTTAACGAGTCAATGTCGAGCAGAATACGGGCTGAAGATGAACAAAAATATTTAAATCGAGCCGAATACGAATACACAGTCCACGAGCTGATTTCAAACACAAACAATTTAGAACGAGCCAAACAAGAGCCAAGTTTGAGCTCACTCAAGCTCGGCTCGTTTACAACCCTACTTCCCACCATTTTTTGGCTCATTTCAAAATTATGCGCAACCTCTCCACACTGTTTTGCCTATAATGCCTGGTGGTTGATTTAACTATCCATGTGTTTTCTACGATATTTTTTTGTCTTACCAGAATCAAAGATTGAATCTTTCCTTATTTAGTAGAGAGAGTTTCTTCAGTTATAATTTAAAAATTGCAAATATCACACCTTTGACCTGCCGAACCTATTAGTAATTTACAAGACCTTCTGGCTAATGATTTCAGATCATTACTTTTCTACTGTTTTCTCTCTTAAAATCCCAGGAAATCGAGGCAGCCAGAACCAATCAGGACTGGTGCACTTCAGCTCTCAAGAAAATAAAAGAAGCATCACCGTTGAGTCTGAAAGTCTCCTTAAAATCTGTAAGTCCCTGAAAATTTCCTTCCAATGCAATGTTGGAAAAATAAATAAATATGAGGGCCTACATATGTAATTAAATATGCATTATATGCTATTTTAAAATTTAACAATCTAATTAAGCTTAAAGAAATACTGTTTTGAGTATAAAATAGAATATGGAATAATTATGTGTAGAGACATAATTTCATATTTGTAATTATATTATGGGCTAAAACATAACTATGATAAGATATATTTTTCTATAATCACTGCTGATTGCTTTTATAAGGTACGAGAAGGTAGATTTCAGACTTTGGATGAGTGCCTAATTCGAGAATTTAGAATGTCTCTACATCATATTTCAAAGGCTGTTTCTGATGATTTTTGTGAGGTAAATAGCACATATTCTGCTATAAAAAAAAATTTCTGCCCATCATTCTTTACTGTGCCATAATTATTTTTTTTTTGTCTTGTTCCATGTAGGGTGTTCGGGCTAAGTTGGTGGAGAAGGACTTGGCTCCAAAGGTAACTAGGCATCATTCTCATGTTGTGGAGCATAGTTTTTGAAATAAAATATGTTTAGTAAGTTAAAACAAAAGATGATTGTTTTTATAAAAGTTAAAGATAATATGTTTTGACTGTTCTTATAAGCAGCATGATTTTTTTTAGAAAACACACTGAAATGATGTATTTATGCGTGCCACGGTAAAATTATTGAGAATTTGATAAAAATGAAAGATATGGGTTGGGCTTTTACCATGAATTTGGATATTTGAGTGAGAATTTGAAAAATGGATGGAAGAGGGCGGTTGATTTGTAAATAGGATGTTTTGAGTGGTCTGTATGTAATTACCCCTCTAAATAATCTGCTGAATATATTTTTCGAAAATAAAAGTTAAGAAAACAAAAAAATAAAAGATAAAAGTGTTTGTATTTGCCGATCTGCATAAACTTTTTCTTATAAGAGTTGGTCTTTACCCATAGAACTAATGACTTAGACTTGTAATATTTCACAAACAACATCTTAGTGAGATTCTCTAGTTGTAATAAGGTATAGCTATCTATTGAATAAACTTCTAAAAATTTTGTGGTGTTTACATGCATGCCACCCAATTCCAATGTATTTATGTATCTATCATCTAAACTTTACCATTTTACATTTCTATCACTCAGATCTTTTGCATCACATAAAAAGAAAAAAACACCACTATTTTAGCTTTTAAAAAGTGAAATACACATTTCCATACATAAAAGTGTTAGCCATGGTAAATACATAAGAATTAAGGGTCCGTTAGGGGCGGCTTATTTGGTGCGGTGGCGTTTTGAAAACGCACCTGGCCTGTTTGGGTAAATTGTCTTTTGGCAGCTTATGTGTTTTCAATGTGTTTTCAAAATGCTGAAAAAAATGCTGAAAACAACGTTTTCACACCGCACCTGTCTAGGTGCGATGACAGTTTTCTGACTGCGATCCGCCCTTTTCAAAAAAATAAAAATTTGTAGTAGTCACCGCACCTAGCTTATCAGCAGATTATTCAATAAGCTGCAGCTGCCCCAAACAAATTCTAAATGATATGTATGTAAAATTTCCTAATTGTTTCTCGGTACCCGCACCCATCAAATATCATCTTAAAACCCACGCATCATTTCTAATGCTTGCTATGTTTGTTCCTCATACAGTGGACTCCACCAACCCTACAGCATGTGTCAGACGACATGGTTGACCACCATTTCTCGCCGCTCGACGAATTCGAGCCCGAATTAAAGCTACCGACTCATTTACGAGAAGCCTTCATATGACTCAATTCAATATAAGTGCTTCCATCATCTTGAACTAATGAATGCTTCAACTTATTTGTGATGTAGAAAGTTGTCTCATTGTTGATTCAGAATATATAATCATCTCCAGCGGCAGCAATAAACAGCCTTCTTGGTATTTAGAAGCAGAGGTGAGTTTTGTTATGTAACCCACCTATTTTAATGGATTCTTCACTTTGTTGTAATATCATTGCCTTTTTGAGAATAACTCGTGTTCTTTCTTTTAGTAGCAAGCGAGTTGAACATGAACTATTCTTTTTATCTTGATTTATAAATGAGCTAAACATGAATAAATTTTATTTGATCTTGTTCGGCTCAAATTTGACTTAGATTAATTAAATAATTAAATAATAATATTATTATATTAATTGTTAATATTGTGTAAATTATTCAAGCTAATTTTGAGTCAAACATGAAGTTTAAATTAGGAAATAAATTTGAATCTGGCCAAACACAAGCTTGTTATTAACTAGTGATTCTAACACCAATTCTCTTCGTATGAGCGGAATATGATCAAACACGGAACATGCCCAAGGTAGGCTCATTTGCACCCTTAGTTTAATGTACATGTGAAGTAGCATGCATATAAAATTTAAAATTTAGGTGTTTGACATGTAAATACATAAGAATTGAATGGTATGCATGCATGCATGCATGGATGTATGTATGTATCTATGTATTGATGAATAACATCAATAATGTGAGAAAGTATTATATGCAGCGACCGAACATCCAGACGATGATCTAGATGGGCTATCATGTGATGCATGGCCGTGTGGCTACATTTGGATCCTTGTCCAAACATACGGCTAGTTGCACGTAGCACGTAGCAATGAGCAGTTTCTCTCACCTGCTAAAATAAGTGGGATGAATAAAATTAGAAACATTTACATACATACCACTCAATTTTTTTTATATATTTACATCTAAATATGTTACCTTACATATTGTTTGGTGTGGTATAACTGTAAAAATTAAAATTTAGATGTTACGGAATAGGACGGTATGTATGCAAATGCCCCATAAAATTAATTTATTTCCCCTGCCCGAGCCCACTTTAAAGCCTAGACAAGTTATTTCATTGTTTACTATGCATTTTCTTTTATGTTATTGATTATTGTGTGTTGGATACATATGTAAAAAGAAAAGAAAAGAAAGCCTATGATATATTGTTATTTTTTATTATTGTGTTATTATTGTCGTCGCGGTCACCTAGATTGGAGCTCGAAAGGTAGACTTTTAGGGGCAAAATAGGTAATTTTTAAAATATTTATTTGGGGAAGCGCGAGTATCTGTTTAAGGGGAAAATTAAGTACCTCTTTGGAAAAAAGAGGAACCGTTTGGAAAAATATTGTTTTAAAAAATGAGGAATTTAAAATGCCTGCTCGTGGGAAAGTGAGTATTCATCCATGGGTAATCGAACGTTGTTAGGGGAAACAAAGTATCATTAGGGAAATGTTAGTTTATGAGTTAACCCTTTTGTGCAAGTGCGTTGAAGGTCTATTGCATCTTTTAGGATCGTAAGTTAAGTTTATATTTTTTTGCTTCCGTGACACAGTGTTCACAGTGTCTCAGGATATTGATTAGCTCGTCTCTTATGATTGTTGGGAATATTGACATCCTCCAGTGCGCCAAACAGAAGTTGATGTCGGGAGGTGGTTAGATTTTTGGGTGAATTTGCATCCTCCAGTGCGCCAAACAGAAGTTGATGATGTCGGGAGGTGGTTAGATTTTTGGGTGAATTTTGGACTTGTAAATAAGAAATTTTTGAAATTTTTTAGCTTAAAAAAAATGTAAAACTTTTGAAATATAAACTCTTTATAGGCTTAAAATTATTTTAAAATTCAGGCTTTTAAATATTTAGGCTCTTAAGGTTTTAAAAGTTTTAAAATTTTGGGCTATTAAAAATAGGGCTTTTAAATATTTAGGCTCTTGAGGTTTTAAAACTTTTAAAATTTTGGGCTATTAAAAATATAAATTTTAAAATTTTAAAATATTAAGAATTGAATTTTAAAACTTGTGTTCATAAATTTGACAATATTTTGAAAGCTTTTAAGACTTGGGCTCTTAGGGAGGAGTGAAATATAATTCAAATATGAAGTTTTATTTAAAAGAATTTGAAATTAATTGACTCGACGCCACCAAATTTGCAATAATTTGCTAGCAAACAGAAGGTGGTCCCTCTCAAAGCCAGAAAATGTAACATAACATCTAATAATTTTCAAATAAAAAAATTATTATTTCAATATAGCTAATGATTTTTAAAGTCTATATAAACTTCATGTTATTCCCAACTCAAATGCAATAATTTGGATTTGAAAATATTTTGTGAGTCAGTTTGTACTCTCTCGAATTGTGTCTGCTTTAAGAGATCTGTATGGAAAAAAATCTAATACGTGATTTCAAATTCTTTTGTTCAAAATTGTGAATCATAGCTATGGTTTAAGGGTTACACAAGCCTTCCAAGCCTCCAAATTCTGTAAATTGGCATGTGCTCTGACCAATGCATTGAATACTCAACAAAAGAGTTTGAGAACGTTGCGCGAGCTAATCGGGTAGCCTTGTCTATAGAGCAGGGTTCTAAGTCCCACCCCACTAGTTCGACTCTCCTCCTCACAAGAACTGGAGTTGACGAGTTTAGTAAGCCCTAATAAATGTCCAAATTGTGAAATAAAAATTTATAAGTCCAAATCACCAAATTAGTTCAATCATCCTCCTTATAAGGACAGAAGTTATATTTTGAAAAGCTTAAACTGACAAAATTAATTGCCCCTTCACATATAAAAGTTTCAAATATTTAATACTCTGATGATGGTCGAGTTAATAGAAGATTTCAACCGAAGAGATCAATCTTTTAAATCAAGACGTTCAAAATAATCAATTAAATTATACAAGCTAAAAATCCATCACCAAAAACTTGAAACAAATCTCATCTGCCCATCACAATAGTTTGTTGAGGGTGACATTTCTAACAAACTTTAACTCAAAAAAGCTAATATCATATTAAATGTATCATTCTATTCAGAATCAAAGTAATTGCATATCAGTAAGGACGTGACCTGAGTCCACTTTCCATGTTGTTTTGCCGCCAAATGACATCACAAAATAGCGGTTACAACCAGATCCCTCTAACCGTGTGAATGTCACCAAACGGCACCATTATATTAAGGTCACGGTCGCAACCCGTTTATTCCCCAATAGTTTTATACCATTTGAATTATGAATCACGAATATACAATTGATTAGCACAAAGTATTTTGTTAGCTAAGGTCAACTTAAATTTTTCTGCTTGAATAAACATTCACCCCAAATCTATAAAAATCTCTTCGACTTAAATTTGTCGACTTAGGCAAACATCAATATCATATCTACAAGAATCTCTTTGGTGACGCAACTCATGATTGCTGACAAGAATAATTCTGTTGGGTTGGGTCAAATACCTCCTCTAAGTAGACCAGAAACCACGACGGCTCAAGATGACGGAACCATGAGATTTTGATCAGGTCTAATCTTCATTCTCCTACCATCTGCTTTAAGCTTCAAATGATTAATTTTATAACTTAAATCTTGTGTCTGTTGTTATTATATATTAAATATCTAATTAATTCTTATGACTAGCCTTAATCGAAAGTGCCCTCCATTATCGGGAGGGGTAATTAACCATAAGGGTTGTGCCTATGAAAAACCTCGAACACTATATCAAAAATTACTTGCAATATGAGGGCGAAATCTCCGAATAGTGTCTTACCTACAATCCAATCTGCCTTCCAAAAATTTGACTCTCCTAAGCTCTCAACAAATCAAAAAAAAAAAAAAAAAATGAAGAGGGTGGTTCAGTGATCGTGAATTCTCAGAGCCCACATAATCAACTAAAATGCGTCTTGCACTTACATTAAAAATGAATTACTGAGAATAAAACTCATCCTAATCCTAACAAAAAATTTCTCCATTCTTTGCTCTATTGCATCAAGCATTTATATGCGTTCATACATTCACAAAATAAAGGATTATTTAATCAGAATAGCTATAAAAAAAAAAAGAAGAACAAAAAATTGGTTCTCTTACAGCAAATAATGAAAACTAAAAATTAAAAATTTAAAAAAAAAAGGAAAAAGATATTGTCTGTTCTCAGGTTAAGCAGCTAGTTCATTGGGAGGACCATACTCCTGTTTCAAACCACACCAAAAGCCAGCTCAATATTTATAAAAATACCATCTAGTTACTATGTATTTACATATCTAACACCTGAACTTTACTTTCAATCACATAAAAAATAATACCATTTTAACTTTAAAAAAAGTGAAATACAGCTTTTCATGCATGTCGATGTGGCAAGTTTGTAAAAATTGAATTTTTAAGTGTTGGTTATCCAAATACATGGGAATTGAGTGGTATGAATGCAAATCTCGCAAACAAAAATAAATTAGCTGAAATTTTCTAATACCTTGGAGCCAATAGCTGCATTATCAGCAGATCCTCCCCACTTAGTAATGCGAAATTCTGCTAGCATTGCCTGCAGGTTTCAAGCCCAAAATTGATGCATTTATAAGAATATATATATATATATGATTTAATACAGTCATTGCCGGGTCTCGAGCTCCAGATGTGGAAAACAGAGGGTTGCATTGGGTAGTCGACAGTTATCAGAAATTTTTTGTCGAAAAAATCATGACATATGCTCTTTTTAACCCTTCAAGTAACAAAAAAATATAACATCCGGATGGCCTACATCTGGATCAGGTGCGGATACTGTTATTGGAGGTGTTATTGGTAGTATTATAGTGTTATTTTGGTAAAATAACACCACAATACTACCAATAACACATAGATACTACCATCCGCACATGAAACTTACATCAAAACTCCTGATATAATATTTCCTCTCAAGTAACGCGGCCGATGGAAGAAAGAAAATAAGAGTTCTCACCTCTTTCTCCCAATCTCTTCTTAAAGTGATCACAACAAGTATAACAGTCTGCAATGCTATTCCAACCAATGAACCAGCCCACATTCCCTACAAGTA
>NW_018164931.1:124982-129449 GCF_001263595.1 Phalaenopsis equestris
CCCTACACGTAGCGAAAATAATGGATGTCAGAATTTATTGAATTTGTTTAGAGATGAGAGTAATATATGAATAATTGATTAAATTGTATTTTGCACTTAAAAGTGGTTCATTTCACTTTAAAAATCAAAGCATTAGTGATATTTTTAATGTGATATTAAAAAATTAAGTGTTATATAAATAAAAAATTAATGTTTAGGCGTAAGATATGTAAATATATAAAAATTGGTTGGTATGTACGTAAATCCCCCATTTTTTTTGTACTCATTAATAAAAGAGGTTAAATGGAGGCAGGAAAATAAGGGAGGCTAAGAACTACCTCCACGCCCAAATCAAGTGTGAATCCAAGCAGGTATCCAAGTGGTATTCCGACTACATAATAACACACCAAGTTAATGTAAGCAACTAATGCCTGCCACCCTGCCCCTACCGCAACACCTGAAACACAATACTTGCACCAAAATAATTATAATTTATGCAAAAAAAAAGATTTCAATATTATTGACTAAAATGCAAAGGATGGTTTGAAGAATGAACCTGACAAAACTGGTTGGAGGCTGTCAAGGAGAAGTGTGAAGGCAAACACGAGTATGAGCTGTGCGACAGCTCGAACAACTTTGGGATCATTCGTGAACGGAACGGCATAAATATTCCTCAGAAGCAACACCGCAGTGAAAAAGACGAAGCCAATGAAACCAGAGATCAACGTGATTATCAATATAGAGAACTTGGTGGCCCTTGGCCTGCCGGCGCCGAGCTCATTGGATACTCTCACACTGGTTGAGGAGAAATTATAGATGCTTCAGGTGAAGGAATGGAAGAAAGGAATGAAACTTGAAACAATAGAGATGGATGTTGTGTACCTTATGGCAGCATTGAAGCCAATGAAGACCATTATCTCCCACCCATGTAGATTCATACTGCGATAAAAGAGAATTCAGACTCCAGAATCATCACAAATCTTTCACTGGATTGATTGTTGTAGCAGATCAGAGACTTACCAGATTGAGAGTGCGGCAACTGTTATTTCTGCGTGTTTCAGGCGGCCGACTAGTATGACGAGAAACATAAGGTACCAAAACTCAAGGCTGGTGTTAGACAAATGAGACATGAAAATCAAAAGCTTATAAAATAGAAGAGAAAATGTCAAAATTGTCCCACGGCTCTTTACAAGAGGGTCTTCTTAATTTCAAAGTCTATAAAAGTGTTAAATTAGTCATCAGATTGTTCTAGGAAAATTTACATTGGTAGCACATAATTTTTATGTATTTACATAGCTAACATGTAAACTTTGATGTTTACAAACATGTGCTTTGGTGCTTTAAATCCATACATGAAAAAGGTATATTTCACTTTTTAAAAGTGGAGATAGTGTTATTTTAATGTGCTATTAAAGATTTGAGTGCTATGTTTGTAAATATGAAAGTTTAAGATAGAGACATGTAAATACATAAGAATGCTATGCTGTGCATGTAAATGCCCCATTTTAAAAGGAAGGACTGTTTCATCGCCATTGAAAAAATATGGAGACTAAGTCCACACTTTTATAGACTCTGAGGTTAAAATAAGTCATTATAAATGGTGAGGGGATCATTTTGATTCTTCTCTCTAAAAAACTAAAATGACGGTGAAATCTTTACAAAACAAAACCAATAATGCACCATACCACAACATGACAGCAGAAGCAATGGAGAGCCTGGCAAATTCTCCCAAGTCCTGAAAAGCCCTGCGGCTGAATCCATTCCAGGCACCAGGACAACTCCCCATTGAAATATACAAAAACTGGGCAACCACCACAAAACACCATGATATGTTGAGCGAGGCGGCGGCACCAGGAAGACCGAGCCCAAGCTGAACTATAAGAAGCCAACTGAGCAGTATGTGGAACACTAGAGCCGCAGCGGCGATGTAGGCCATGGCCAAGACCTTGCTCTGTGCCTGGAGGAACTTCTGCATTGGGAAGTTGAGAGCATAGAACACTAGTTGGGGTATCATGTAGAGGGAGAACCTCCCTGCAAGCACTGCGATGGCTTCAGCCTCACCTACGAAGCGGAGGATAGGGGTTGCAAAGATGTAAATGGGGAGAAGGAAGATGCATGTTGTGAGAAGGATGACCCAAGAACGCTGCATGTAAATGCCAAGCATGTCAAGCTGTTTTGCGCCGAATGCTTGGCCACAAAGCGTCTCGAGAGCACTTCCCATGCCCATCTAGTAATTACAGAACAAAAGAAGAGAAAAATGTCAATCATTTATTTCGTTAAAATAACATCAATTAGATAGGAATGTTTCTTCAATTACAATTACAATATCAAATTTATAATTCGCAATTCATAAACGAGTAAAGCTCCTGGTTCCCTTATTATTTAAATAGGGTCATTTCACTCTCAGAGTTTATAAAAGTGCCAAATTAGTCCTCACACTTTTTTGATATGAGCTGAAATGAACCTCAAGATGGATTATTTTAGCCTCAATTAAAAAAATCATATACCAATTTGACACTTTTATGGACTCTAGGACTAAAATAGACCTCTTAAAAGAATCAAGAGATCACTTCGATATTTTTCTAGTTCATTAATTGACCAGTGCAAGTCATATTATCGTGGGTGCTATTATAGTGGTGGTGGCCACAATATTTTCTAGAAAATCATGAAGATTGAGATAAATGATATGATTTGAAAAAATCAGCTCTTGCATGAGTGAATATTTCGAGACAAAAGAAGGAGAGGCTAGTAATTACAGAGTATGAAGCCATGGAACCCCCTATACTATTCCTTGGGACCAAAGCCTTGGGCAGCATTTTGGTTCAACTACGTCTCCTGCTTTTTTTTCAAGTTTTCAATAGACACTCAAGTAAAATTAACAGTATCATTAAATATTTCATGTGTTCTAGAGATAAGCCTAAGTGATTATTTCGGATAATTAGACTAAGGAATTGGACATTAATAATGTTGATTAGATATTCATGTTATTAATTAAGAATTAATTAGAATTCTAATTAAACACTAATGTTTGATTACTGATTAGATCCGGCATTATATGAGACACATAATTATAGAACTAATTAATAAAATTAATCATCATTTATTATTTTTGTGGCTGATTAAAAATTAATTAAAGCTTCAATTAAGATCATTGAATTTATTATTGCTTAATCATAATAGGTCAACCTAAAATATTCATTAACTGATAAATTAGCCAAAATCTTTTGTTATTTAATAAATTTAATTAACACAATTAGAAGTTCATTATGGTTTAATTAAAAGAATAAAACGTTTATTGCCATTTAAACATGATGCATAAGCTTAAAATCAGTAATAAATAAATTAACTAAACATATTAATTGGAAATAATGAACAATTTAGAATAATTGGGGCGTTAATTAAGATTATAATTAAAATAATTTTTTTAAAAAAATTTGCATGGTCACTGAGGTCTCAGTTGTTAACTAATTAATAAAAAAACTAAAACGATTGGCGAATAATAAATTATTATGCTAATTAGAGATTAACTACATTTTTTTCTTAAGATCGATATGTTTTCATAGCATTTAAATATAATGTTTAAAAGCCAGTTCAGAAATTAAAATCTAAAGAATGTTTATTGAACATTACTGAATTCAAAGGATTAAATAAGTTAAACTGAAATAAATAATTTAAAATTAAAAACAAGCCATTCATGCATGCTCAATTAGCCTAACTAACCCCCTAATTAACAATAATATAAAATTAGCTTAAATATTACTAATTTTCAATTTTATGATTCTCTTTTTTAGCAATCAGTTCATAAATTAATCGCTTATTATTAGTACTGTAATGCAATCTACGTACGTGCATTTTAAATATTTCACCTTTTTTGTATTTGGTTTAAAGTGAGAGAAAATTAAAATAAAAGTTTAAAAAATCGAAACACCCCAAAACCATTATTTTACTTGCTAGATTTTGAGTTAATCAAGCCATAATGAGAGTTTAAACTAGGTTTAGCAAATTATTAATTGTGAATTACTTTAAACCATATGCAACTTGGAACTCACTAAGCTTAAACTCTTCAAAAGTCTCCGATTGCATAGAGTTGACTCTTATCAAGTCACCAGAGAATCAACTCTTACTCGGCCCTCCGGACCGAGCTACTAAACTCACCCGAGGGATTCAAGAAGCCATATATTTACTAAAGCTATTTGCCAAGGGTGATAGCCTCCAATTCTAAACTCGTCTGAAGTTCCTAACTAGCTGCTGACTGCAATCTCAACTCCCTCCCTCTGACATATTTTCTAGCTTTTATGGTTATATTCTAGTAGGATATTCGTAGGGGTGTAAACGAGTCGAACACGAGCGAGCCCAGACGCAGCTCATGTTCGGCTCGTTTATATTTCGAGCTCAAAAAGTGTGTTCGTGTTTGGCTCATTTGCTTAGCGAACCGAACACAAGCCGTTCACGAACAAAGAGTCGTTTTGCCAACCCTAACCATAAAAA
>NW_018164931.1:129605-135835 GCF_001263595.1 Phalaenopsis equestris
AACTCCTCATCAAAAATATATATATATATATATATATATATAATGAGCCGAACATGAACGGACAAATATTTATTCGTGTTGTTCGTGTTCGGCTCGTTAACGTAGCGAACGAGCCGAACACGAGTTTCTTAGCGAGTCGAACAAGAGTTGTTCACGAACAACGAGCCGTTTTGACAGCCCTAGCTATTGGTATATTCCCACAAATAATATTAGAAGCAGCAACAAGTAATCTAACTCAAACCAATTTCAAAAACCAAAAATCCATCAGTCCTCCAAGTTACATCCAAATTCAAAACAATTTTTAAAAATGACAAAAATCAAATACTTCACCATCCAGAAAATCATTTAACAAACTCAAAAAACTTAACAAAAGCCAACAATCAGAAGATCTACTGAAACTGCTAGAACAAGTTCCTGCTTACATAAAAAACTCGAATGGCAGCTTTGTACGCAGGGTTTAAACAAGCTTAATCTTAAATCCTGTTAATTAACTGTTCTTTTTAAATATAGGATTCTAGAATTGTTCTGATGAATTCAGTTTCAGAATCTTCAAAATCTGAATCAACGCTAATTTTAAATTTGTACTTGCTGCCAAACAAAACCCCAAAAAAACGACGAGGATAATTATAAAAAAAATAAAAATCTCCAGGAGCAATTAAGAAATGCAAGAAAGGATGACTACCGTACCATTAAGCCGAAAGCGAGTCCAGCGATGACCATATTCTCGATGGATACAGCATCGAGGTCTAGGGTTGTAAGGTGTCCGGCAAACACCTGCGTGATTGCCCCCAGAGAATACTGAGCTACTGAAGTAAAGATGGCCGGCGCCGCAAGAGCCCACATTCTCCTGTTCTCTGCTGCCGCCTCCCTCATAAACTGTCCCACACTCTTAATCTCCTCCATGTCATCTCTCTTCCCAAACCCCAACTCTCCTCCCACCCCGCCACCTCCGCCGGAGGCGGCGGCCAGAAGAGGCTCAGCGATCGTCTCCTCTCGACTCTCCCGGGCCATTTCTCCACCCCTTCACTCCCTCTCCGGAGCTTTCTAATGGCCACTAGGCAATCAGAGCGCCAGTTAAAGCGGCAAGGCTAGCCCATTTATAGGAGGGAGAGAAGGCGGTCTCTGCTCTTAGAGTCTTCTAAAATTTATTGTATTCATGTGGGAAAACGAGCCCAACATTAGTGACCATGCAACATGCAGAACATGCAGATAATTTTTTAATGTATTAATTAGGGTTTAGATAGGGTTTTAAATTAAAGAATTGTTTAATTTATTGCTAAAAAAATATGCTCTTTTTTATTAATAATTATGGTTAAAAATTAAAATCTTTAAGACATTATTCATGAGTATTTACATTCATCCTACCTAAAATTTCATATTTAGACCCATGACATTTAAATTTTTAATATTATATAAAAACTATTGCTATTAATATTCTAAAAATATTGAGAAAATTAGTGATAAAAATATTTAACTATAAGGTTATAGGGTCTTACACTTAAAAAATTAAGTTGCATTCTTTTGCTTCTCCTCAATAATTTTAGGGTCTCAATTTGAGGCAACGTACTTGGTGTCGTGGCGTTTTGAAAACACACCTGATCTGTTTGGGTAAACTGAGTTTTGACACCTTATGTATTTTTAAAATGCTGAAAACAACATTTTCACACTGCACATATATAAATGGTGTGGTGGCAGTTTTCTGACAATGATATGACTTTTCAAAAAAAAAAAAAAAAATTCGTGGCGTTTTGAAAACACACCTGATCTGTTTGGGCAATTTACAATGATCTGACTTTAAAAAAAAAAAAAATTATAATAATCATCACGCCTTGCTTATCAGTAGATTATTTTTAATCAGTTTATCAACATATTCTTCAACAAGCTGCAGCTGCCCCAAACAGACGTTTAATGTGCATTGAATTGGGATGATAATTAATTACTATAACTCTTTGGACCCATCAAAAATAGTAAATTCAAAATAAATTAAACATATGGACAAAAAACAATTAAAATTAATACATTAAAAATTATTAAATTAGAATCAAAATATTAATCATTGTAAATTATAATTTCATAATAAGATCATACTTATGTACTTGCTCCGGATATATAAAAAATATTAGTTACAAATGCTTATTTCTTATTTTCAAAACAAGTATTTTTCCGATTTTTATATTAAACTTATTTTTTTTATGTAATGTCACTATTTCGTTAATTAATTTTTAATTTACATAAAGGTATTTTTCTATTGCATATCAATTGGACGTTTATTGCCGAACTACTCATAATTGAATAAGATGTTGTACGGCGATGATTGGAGATAAGATAGTGTTGGACAGGATTGAATAATTAATCATGCAGCTTGTGATGGTAAGAGTAATGAATGAGAGATTAATGGTGCTTTTGGGAGAGCTTATTCACAGCGGTGACTTTTTGAAAATGCCACCGAGTGTTTGATTATCACATTTTGAAGGAGTTTTTGAAAACTATGTTCCGTTTTTAATATTAGATGAGGGGTCGTTTCATTCGAGGGAAAGACATATACGGCCTTTGCTCGTGGGTGTCGTTTTCTTCCGCATTCTAAGCTCTGGCAGAGAACCTCCATCGCAAAACCCTATTGGTGCCTTGCTCCTCTCTCCGGTCGAACTCACGGAGTTCTATTTCCCTCTCCAATTCAGCACATTGCAGCGCTCCGTCGTCGTTTGATCCATGTTTCATACGAGCGAAAGGCGATTGACGCCCCTCGCTCCCTCTGCCCCTCCCTCTGCCCTAAGTCTCGTTCGCTTCTCCTCCTCCCGTCGGATCTTTCGACCCCCTCGACATCTCCTCTGCCTCCTCCTCGCCATCTCTTCTTTGCAAGCTTCCTTTGTGTGCTTGGAATCGCTTCCTTTGTGTTTGGTGTCTGTGTATTTTGGAAGAATTAATTGGAATTAGCTGAATTAGATTTCAGTTTATGGATGATTTATTTCAAAATGACAACACAATGCTAAACTTGTTAAAGGGAGCATCTGCTTGAAGGATCTTCTGTGTTTATCACTTCTGTTTTGATTTCCAAGTTAAATTCTTTTCTAAACAGTTTATTTTAAAAGATACAAATTTTTCATAAGTTTTAATATTATTTTGATTCAATGTACAAATATTTTGCATATTGTTCCTTAAGTGACAGTTTAACAGAAACGGAGACTTCAAGAAAAAATCCCTTATTTCGTTGGCCTTTCTTGATGGCTTTCTGCTGTGATTTTCTTTTGAGTTTTAAAGCTACGGTTGTGGGTATAATAGATTTATTTGACTTTCGTATTTCACTGTGCGTGCCCCTGTGCTTGCCCTCAACAACGATTTTGGATACAACAAGCTTCATATTCTTGCAAATTTATCTTGTTTCAGATGAGAGTTGATTTCAACAGTAGTTCATTTTGAGTTTAAAAGTTGTTTACAAGGGTATACATTTGACCATCTCTTAAAATATGCATATTGATATGAAAGTTGAAGTGATGCTTACTATTGCTTTAAGTTCTGTTATTCCTACTAATCGAGGGGATCATGTGCTAAAAGATATGTGCAAAAAGATTTGGTGTAAAATGCAGGTGTTAGATATATTAATTGCAGTATAGATGTGGTATTGCTTGGGAAATGATAGTTATGAGTTTTCAAACTTTAGTTATGTTATGAAAGATTTGTTGTTGGCAACCGTTGCTTCCAAACTTTAGTTATTGAGTATACTATGTTAGCTTGAAAATACTATGCAATCGTAGCTTTGATGAAATCACAAATTGTACGATTGCAGCTTGGATGGCCCATGTTCCATGTTCTTTTAGGGCAACCACTGCTTGTATGACACATATGTTGGCTTACTTTGTTAGTTCCGTCATTGACACTATTGTTATCTTTTTTATGTGATATGTAAATGAAGTGGCTTATTTCGTTTTTTGTCACTTGCCACTGAGATGATTTGTAGATAGGGCTGAGAAAGTAAATTGATTTTTTTATGATATCAATTGTCTACTGTGAGTTCACACAATTCTTATGCAGTTTAGATATCTAAAAACAAAAGTTTGATACTTACACATACACAACAGTTGGATGTCATAAACCTATACATGAAAATGTATATTTTACTTTTAAAAGATTAATAATGTATATCATTATTAATAACTAGGTGTTAGACATGTAAATATGTTGTGTCCGTGTAAAGAAAATATCAAATAAGTTGTTTACGAAACACACAAATCAAACAACTGCAGTTTATCCAGAATAGAGGTTGATTAGTCATTTTTTCAGAATCAATTATTCTCTAAACGCACAAACCAAGCAAACAGACAGCTTATCCGGATCAGCTGTTGTCACCGGATTATCAGAATAAACAGTTTATCAGGACAAGCTGGATAAGCTGCAGCTGCCCCAAACAGACCCTAAGAGTCTGGTTGGGGTAGCTGCAGTTGTGTAGCTGTTGAATAATAATCTGATGATAAAAAAACTGTGGTGATTATTATAAAATTATTTTTTAAAGTCATACTGCATCTGGAAAGTTGTCATCGTACCTAGCATGAGTAGTTGGAAAACGTAGATTTCAGCTGCAGCTTTTTGGGAATGATGTCAAAACAAGGTTTACCCAAACAGACAAAATTGTGATGCTGTGTCGCTCCGTCACCGCATCGCTGCCCCAAACGGACCCTAATACGTTTGATGTCTGTATATTTGGACACCGAAGACGATTCAACCGCATGAAATGCATGTGGCGTGATTAGATTATTATCATTGTCTGACGTGCTGTTCGCCGAACATAATAATTTTCCTATAAATGGAGACAAATAAACTATTTTTAATTGTATAATGTGGATAAATACTATGCCATAGATAAATGATGTTATAAAGTTAGATATTTGATTGAGATAACTACTAGACCGTGGTGATTATTATTTGTAGCAGTCGACAAAATTCTTCACTAACTTGACATAAATATATATATATATATATATATATATATAAAGAGGCAAGAAGGCTCCTAAAAGTGAAATGGATGAAAAAGGCATGTATGAAGTCTAACTTGGGAAAAAAAAATATTTAATCCGAACGATCAACTATCAGCCACTACGTCGTTTGCCGATGAGCTGTATGGCG
The DNA here is from genome assembly GCF_001263595.1 of Phalaenopsis equestris. Taxonomy (NCBI): domain Eukaryota; kingdom Viridiplantae; phylum Streptophyta; class Magnoliopsida; order Asparagales; family Orchidaceae; genus Phalaenopsis; species Phalaenopsis equestris. The sequence goes on from NW_018164931.1 coordinate 134,724, forward strand.
AAGTGATGGTCGGCGGTTGGTCGTCCGGACGTGATGTGTCCCACAGAATATTTTATCCTAACTCGGGCCCAAATTAGGTCAGGTCGGGCGGTCGAGCACTATAGCAAGCATATTTGTTACAATAATTATAATTTTTTATGAAAATTATGATTATTCCATTTTAGTTATTTTATATCATTAAACTAATCACTTAAAAGTTATAAGATCTTGTGTGCACGTTGATGATATTTTTTGTCTGCTTTATGATTTTTTAATATAGAGAGAATTTAATTATCAGCTTATTTTAATATTTTATATTCTTGCCATAATTTTTCGAAGGAATTTACAAACAAACTACCCGAAATTTTGTATTTACAAATCAACCATATTTTTCCCTCCATTATTAAAATTCTCACTCAATTATCAAAATTCATGATAAAATCCCGACTCATATTTTTAATTTTTTTCTAATGCTTCGTAATTAGATCATGGCATGTGCAATGCATCGGTTCAGTAGTTCAAAAAAATCACCAGGATGGACGAACATAGTAAGAAAAATAAAATGCGAGTAAGCTTCATTTTGACATCTAATGTCGACATTATTGAACCCAAGCATCTTTCAGATGTGTTCTGAGACGAAAAGTTTAAGGATAGAGGATATGTTCGAGATGATCGTAATTTTTTATAAAAGTGATTGGAAAATTATAGCGAAGAAAACAAGTGCTTAAGAAGTTACGTTGAGAATTATAAATATTTTATTTTTTTAGAAAAAAAATGACAACAAATTTCTTAAAGCCGACATATTTTATTAGGTCAAATTAAATAAAACAACTTTAGATCACATAAATTTTTAGAAAGGGGAAAGAAAATAATTTTCCAAATAAAATTTTTTAAAAAGTTTTAAATTTTTTTTAATTTATTATTTTAAAAAAGCACTAAAAATTTAAAATATTTTAAATAGACAAGATCGTCACTTCAACAGGTGATTTGTCATGTCAGCTTGCTAAATCGTATGCTGACATCACGATCTTTACTTACCATGTCAGCGAGTAAAATTGTCTCCTAAGATTAAACTTTTATTATAAAAAAAATTATTAATGATAAATATGTTATTAATATTATATTATAAAATC
>NW_018164931.1:135935-136475 GCF_001263595.1 Phalaenopsis equestris
AAAGCTTGATGCGTGCTAGAAAAATCGCGGCGGTAGACGAGCGGGCTATCGTCTTAGCGTTGTACAAAAATTTAGCACACAAATAGATGAAAAAGAAACAAATAGTGATGACTTCAGAAGTTTTTACGTGAAAAAATCGTAAAGGGAAAAACCATTGGGTCTGACCCAGTTGCAGAAATCCATTATTGAATTAATGATTACAGAAATTTCTTATCCCACATACGGGAAAATTGTAACTATATTTTTCAGATTACAATGTTAACTGACGGTCGGCAAAGGTCGACAACGGTCGACGGTGGTCGACAGCGATTAGTGGTGATTGTGATTGACGACAGGGGTCGGCGGTGGTCTTCGGCAGACGTTGATGGTTGACGGGGGTTGACGGTGGTCGACAACGGAGGTCGGCGGTGGTCGACGACGATCGACGGTGTTGCTGAGTTGCAACTTCTTCTCAAGGTCTTAGGCTCTCTTCCTATACTTCTTTTTCCCCTCATGTGAGATGTGGTGGTCTATTCATAGTGTTATGGGGGGAAATAATGG
>NW_018164931.1:136485-138881 GCF_001263595.1 Phalaenopsis equestris
ATATGAACCATTTTGATCGGACGGTCCGAAGAGCTTCACTCGATCATACAACGTTTAATGAATATTCGGGTGCTTTAATGATGTCATAATTGAGTGATCTCGGGCTAGTTAGATTCGTCTTGTCGAGCGCTAGATTCGAGTATAAACTTGTCATATTTGACAATCATTTGATCTTCCAAATGTTTCCGGAAATCTTTTAAATGTGGTTCAATGACTTGATCTAGGCTTGATTTGACTCGGATTGGACTAGTTTTTTATATCATTCGGTCTGTCTTATCGAGCCGGTCAGTTTGACTATAAGTTTGTTGAAATCGGAGCTCTGGATGAATTTTTATCAAGATTTAAACGTTTTTTGTTCAAAATATTGTCTGGGGATCTGCGCCATATCTTGAGATTCGTGTTGGACGATGAAAATTAATTGGAGTATCAAAGCTTTTATCTTTTATTATTTTTTCATGACTTAGATCTTTTAATTCAATTCACTTTCTAAGGCCGCTGTTACATGAGATTTTTAGAGAAAATTTCTATTTTAAAGTCTTTATTATATTTTTTTTTTTGTAATATCTATATTCTAAGATTTTTATCTTTAAGGATTTTTATGATTTTTTAGATTTTTGGAAATATATATTTAGTTTCTACTTTGGGTAGCTGCAACATTTTAAAAACATGGTTGCAAAGCTGTGATGGAAAAAATTTCTTAGAAATGTTGTGGTTGGAATTATGAATACATATTTTCTGATAAAATTCATTCAACAACTTTATTACAGTCACTGCACTATAATAGTTCAGATTAAAAAAAAAAAAACTTATAGAAAGCAATAAGAAAGTAGTTCCCCAAATGAAATTGTGGCGTCGGACTGAAGCGCAATGCAGTCAGAAAGTTATCCCAAATATATTTTTAAAAGTCTTCTAAGATTTGGGAGTTTCTTGGCTTACTAAACTCTTTAATATTATTTTAAAAACTAAAAAGATGTCTGAGGAGTGGAGGAAGAGTATTTTGGTCCCCATTTTTAAGAATAAAGGGGATGCACAAGAGTGTGCAAATTATAGAGGAATTAAGTTGATGTGTTACACTTTAAAATTATGGGAGAGGGTAATTGAACATAGGTTAAGACGCATCATTCTCATAATCATCTCATAATCATTTTGGATTTATGTCGGACAGGTCTACTATGGAAGCTATACATTTATTGAGAGGTTTGATGGAGAAGTTCAGAGATAATAAGAAGAATCTACAATTGATTTTTATTGATTAGAAAAAGCTTACGACAAGGTTCCAAGAGATATCCTTTGGAGAGTTCTCGAGAATAAATGTGTTGATATGACTTATATTCAAGTCATTAAAGATATGTATACTAGATCTGTTACTTATGTTCAAACTGAAGGAGGATTGACAAAATATTTTCCTATTTCTGTTGGATTACATCAGGGATTGGCTTTAAGCCCATATCTTTTTGCTTTTGTTATGGATGGTCTTACTGTACATCTATAGGAGGATGTACCTTAGTGTATGCTTTTTGCTGATGATATTCTCCTCGTGGATAAAACGAGAGAAAAAGCCCAATAAAAACTTGAATTATGGAGGTCTACATTGGAGTCTAAAGGCCTTCGTTTAAGTAGAACTAAAACTGGAAACATGGAATGTAATTTTAGTATTAGTAGCAGCTTTAGTGACAGAAGTATAACTTTGGGGGATCAAATTATTAAAAGTTGTGAACGACTTAGATATCTTTGGTCTGTTGTTCAAAGCGAGGGTAATATAGATGGGGATGTTAATAGTAGAATTCAAGTTGGTTGGTTGAAGTGGATGAATGCTTCGGGTCTTTTGTGTGATAGAAAGTACCGCTTAAACTGAAAGAAAAATTTTATAAGATGGTAGTGAGATTGACAATGCTCTATGGCGCTGAATGTTGGCCTTTAAAAGAGAAGCATAATAATGAGTAAAGTGTTGTCGAGATGAGAATGATTAGGTGGATGAGTGGCTTTACACTTAGAGACAAAATGCGAAATGAATATCTCCATGATAGGGTTGGTGTAGCTCCAGTGAAGGACAAAATTAGAGACAATCGCCTTAGATGGTTTGGTCACATTAAACGTCGACCATCTGATGATCCAATTAGGAGAGTAGATGTTTTCGATTCAACTTATGTTAAGAAAGGCAAAGGTAGACATAGGAAAACTTGGGCTTATGTATCAAAAATATGAAAATATGACACTAAATAGGACGCAATGGAGAAAAAGGATTCATGTAGCCGACCCCACGTAGTGGGATTAAGGCTTTGTTGTTGTTGTTGTTGTTGTCGTTCTAAGGAACTTGTATATTTTGCCGATATTTTCGTCTTTTAAAATGTTTAGAATATATGTGTCTTAAAAAACTTTTATTTTATGATATTTTA
>NW_018164931.1:138981-139253 GCF_001263595.1 Phalaenopsis equestris
TTATTGCTTTAGATGTTAGTAGTTTCCATAGAAGTTTCCAATTGGGTGAATTGATAGGATTTAAATTTTGACCAGACCAGTCAATCCCAATTCCAACCCTTTGATCAAAGGTGCAAAAAGAAGCGCTTTTCTCTTATTGGTGGAGCCCATAGCAGCCATAGCTGCTCTGCTGTCTTGCTGGCGTTCTCTGCTCTCCTCGTGGTTTTTATGAGTTTGGTCTACTTCAAAAGCGAAGCCGCGGAGAGGGAGAGGGAGAGGGAGAGGGAGAGGGG
>NW_018164931.1:139353-144272 GCF_001263595.1 Phalaenopsis equestris
TGTGTCTTAAAAAACTTTTATTTTATGATATTTTATAGGAATTTATACTCTCTAAAATTTTGAATAAACTATGGTTTTTATCTTATGAAATTTTTCAAAAAATGTATACTAATTTTTCAAAAAAATGTGTACTCTTAAAGGCATGATAACAAAAATAATAATAGTTATTACATTATTATTATTGGATGCAAATATAGAAGAGTGTGTCATTTCTCATTTAATATGCAATCTTTTCAAATTTGTGCATTGATTTAAGCATCTAATTTAATGGATCTTTATTCATATCATATTAATCATTATTGCTATAGTATATGACAATTTCCATAAAAAATGTCCATATAATTAAATGATAAAAATTAATTGAATACCATGCAAAAGTTCAAGAAGACACAATATAGTTGGATATGATTGGATTCTCATCCACATTAGATAGATCCATATTCTTGTGTGCTTCTATTTCTAAAGTGGTATGGTTTATTAATCTTATTAGCCTATGATTGTATTATAATTAAAATACTTTCTAATCATGTTTAAATATTTTATAACCATTGGATGTCATGTTTAGGGTTTAGGTTTTTTTCAATGTTATTATGTTTTTAATTGTATACAATTTTGGATGTCATGTTTATGCTATTATTTTTCAATGTTATTATGTTTTTAATTGTATACAATACATTATTTTGACATGGACAAAAAAATAAAAAATCATTTTGCTTAAAGACAAATCATGATATAATACTTAAATTCTAAAATTTTGAAAAGAAATTCATTACCATCCAAATTTTGACTTCAATAAACTTATAGTTGAAATAAACATCTTCATTATAAAATATTGATGATTCCAAATATGTCATAATGCGAATAAATTGAGGCCAAATAAAGTGCTCACAACAAAATTTAAACTTTATGATACTGTCAGATTAGCAACATAATTATTAATTTTTGTGTCCAAATGGCCAAAATGAATGTGTATATAAAACATTATAATAAGCACAAAATCATAAATTTAATGTCATTAAGACATGTAAATGCCTAAGAATTGATCGACGCATGTAATAAAATAAAATGTTCGAGAAATTTGCCTGCAATTATTAAAATGTCACTTTAAATAAATTTAAATCAATTTTCATCGTTCACATAGAAAAGAAAGAAATGGGAGAGAACCTTGCACTATATATGGTAAGCAAATATGATGATCACTTTAACAAGAAAATTTGTTTGATTATGATTGCTCATCTAATTGTCATCAATCAATTATCAATCTTTGAGTGTCATTGCCATATGACTAGATATTTGTTATATGTATGTCGTTTAATGACAATCATCTCCTGAAGATTAATATTTGTTGCTGACACTAGCACTAACCAACAAACACGTGTCTCTTGATCAAACTAACAATTCATATTTTGTAAAATAATCTCCTCCAATTGGCTACTTTGTGGATTTAATAATGTTATTGACTTTTTTGGTTGTTGGAATTTTCATAATATTAAAGAGAGAGAGTGTGTGTTTATCAAAACAATATAAAAATCCTATACACATACAAATAAATATATCAAGAAAAATTTATAAGAGATATGATACTTTTATGTGTAAATAGATAAAATATTAATATAATTCAATGGATATGAATTGTGGGCATGAATTATGGAAGATGACAATATTAAAGGAGTTTTAATCACCAATAAAGTGGATATAAACCCTGGTTGAGGAAGCAAACTTAAAAAATGACTATTTTATTTATAGAAGATGATGATGAACATTAGCGTCCGTTTGGGGCGGCACCGTAGTTTGTGTTATTTGGATAAACAACATTTTGACAGATTTTTCAAAAGTTGTAGCTGAAATCTATGTTTTCTCACCGGTTCAAGCCAGGTGCGGTGACAGCTTTCTAGGTGCGGTGATAGCTTTGTAGCTGCGGTCTGACTTTTTCAAAAAAAAAAAAAAAATGCAATGACCACTATAGTTTTTTTAACATCAGATTATTTCAGCGGTTTCACGACTATTTTTTAATAAATTGCTGGTACCCTAAACATACTCTTAAGCTTTTGAAACGATGACTAACATTGATGAATGATGTATGTGTTTACGAAGAGCTTACGCCCATTTGGCCATAATGAATGCATGCATGAATTTTGATGGTGGGTATTGATGTTGATGTTGACAATGGGTATCATGATGATTTGTGGCAGCGTTGCGGTGCCGCACCACATTTCGTTTATGTTCGATAAAATCATGTTTTTTTCAAAAAAATTATGGTGGGAAGCTGTGTTTTGGAAACTGATCCGGCTAAATGTGATGATTGCTAGAAAGCTACGATTTGATTTTTTGAAAACAAATGTAATAACAATTGTAATTTTTTGAACAACAGCTTTGAAACGACACCAACAATTTTTATCATCCAGTATGAATCTCGAGGCATGACACGAATCTCAATACGATATTTTAAGCATGAAACATTCAAATCTTGATAAAAAATCATCCAGAGCTCTAATTTCAACAAACTTATAATCAAATTGATCGGTTTGATGAGACGGACCTAATGATATGAAAACTAGCCTAATTTGAGTCAAATCAAGCCCAGATCAAGTCATGGAACCACACTTAAATGATTTCCGAACACATTTAAAATATTAAAGGGTTATCGAATATGACAAGTTTATACTCGAATCGAGCGGCTCGACAAGTCGAATCCAACAAGCCCAAGATCACTAAATTCTGACTTCATTAAGACACTCAAATGTCCAGTAAATGTAGTATGATCAAGGGAAGCTCTCCGGATTGTCTGATCAAAATGATTAATATTCTTGTATTAATTGCCCCCAAAATAGTATAAATAGAGTCTCATCCCTCTCATGAGAGAGGGCTGAAGTCTGGAGAGAGAACCTGAGACCTTGAAGAGAAGTTGTAGTTCATCATCGTCGTCGATCATGGTTGAACACCTCCGACCTCAGTTGTCGACCACCGCCAACCTTCGTTGTCGACCACAGCCGATCGCAGTCGACCATCGCCAACCGCCGAAGACCATCACTGATCGTCGTCGACCTCCTCCACCGATCACCACCAACCAGACGTTATCAGTTGACGTTGTAATCTGAAAAATATAGTTACTCTTTCTCGTTGTGGGATAAGGGATTTTTGTAATCATCAATCAATAGTGAATTTTCGCAACTAAGTCAGACCCCGTGGTTTTTTAAGTCAGACCTCGTGGTTTTTTCCTTTACGGGCTTTCCATGTAAAAACTTCTAGAATAATCACTGTTTTTTTCTTTTTCAGCTATAATCACTGTTTTTTTTCTTTTTCATCTGAGTGTGTGTAGAATTCTCATACAACACTAAGACGATAATCTGTTACTCCACCGTCATGAATTTTCTGACCCGCATGAGAAATGAAGTCTTGTTCGGCATTGTCTTCAACTCTAAGAAGTTGATCCCCAACTTCATTTCCCAATGATGTATATCATTCAACTGGCTAAGGAACCTCTTTTGCATCTTGAAGAACTTCTCAGAAGCATTCTTCCAAGCTGGGGGGGGGGGCGACCTTCATTGTAGGCTCGGATCCCATATTTTATTTATATTATAAGTCTTCGAGAATCTATCCTAGACTGCAGGGCAATCTTCACTGCAAACAACACTTTCTCAGTATCCCCTCATCATACTGGAGTTCCTCTTCAACTAGACCAGGAAGCTGATCTCTTAAAGGCCCAATACTTGTGTTGTTTTACAAGCTTGTATGGAAAAAACCCTCGCTAGGAGAGCAAAAGATTCAAAAGCATGTCGGCACTATTTTTGGTGTGGGTTTGCCCGTAAGAGCAACTAACAAGCTGGTCAAATATTTTCTTGAGTATGACTGCTACCATATTTCCAAGAAAATATACGGTCAATTGCGACCTACGCCATAGTCTCGAGAAACGCAGAGCATCTATGACACCTCATTCTAGGCTTAATTGATCCCAGGGGGAGTCGATTCAACCTCTTCCATTAGAGGCTACAGTCGTTAAACAAAAGCTTCGACATACAACCTCAGATAGCTAAAAATCCTTAGTAGATTTTCTTCGATCTCTTCCATAATAGGTTACGGTCGTCAATCAAAAGCTTCAACCAACAACATAGGATAGGTCAACCATCCTCAGTGGATTTCATATGACTCTATTCATTAAGGGTTAATAACGTCGAGCATCTCCAGTTATACAACTAAGGACTGGTCTTACATCCTTATTGGATTCTCCTTTCAACCATGCCCCTGAAAGTCAAGCTCAAGAGGCAAGACTCAATGAGAAGAATGAGAAGCTACCATGCACCATGCCTCTAAAAGACAAGCCCAATATGCAAAATCTCGATAGGATGCTAATAGTGGACATAGTACTCACTAGAAATACTCCATGAGAGCATGTGGTTGACAAGGTATCTACTCGAAGACCTCAGAAGGCTACAAGTCACAAAAGATACTGGTTCAAGCTCCTATAAGGCATAAGTCCAAGGGGGCATAACCTCGTAAGGCTTGAACCACAAAAGCCTAAGAAGGAACGTCAAAAACGTACAAAGAAATACATTATCATCATCTATAAATGTTAAATCAGATGATTAAAAAAAGCTACAAATACCAAAATAAGGGCTACAACATATCAGCTCATCTTCGAGCAGAATCGGCATCGAATCCCCAAAATTCTAGTACTTCTGATGATCGTCAGGAGTCTCCAGATATTGCCACCACATAAGCATGAAATCTTCCCTTCAAAGCGTCGTTGGAAAACTACAACATTTCTTCATCACCTTCGAACTACACCGCAACGAGAAAGAAATCTCGTTGCTTGCCTGTTACGCAGGACGGGGACAAATTTTCTCTGAGCCGGAACTCGGTACCTCAACTCTGCGCCGGAACTCGGCACCGCAACTCTGCCCCATAACTCGATATCACAA
>NW_018164931.1:144372-193855 GCF_001263595.1 Phalaenopsis equestris
GGGAGAGGGAGAGGGAGAGGGGCCGAGCGAGTTAGCTAAGAGGTTCGATCAATTGTTCAAATCGACAGCGTTCTCCTCCGGATCTGACTGTCTCGCTGCCGCCGCTTTCTGGTAAGGGCGGATTTTCTTTCATAGGTGGGAGATCTGCAGTAGAGTTGTGGTCTTCATGTCCCGAGTAGGGCAAGTGTGGATTCTGTGGATTTTGTTTCTGTTTTGATGCTGATTCCTTCTTTTTTTTTTTGCTTGAATGAATGGAAATTGACGGGCAGGTGGGGTTTTTAGTGGAGTGAGGAGGTGGACGCACTTCGGTTTCCCGATTGATGTGCTGTTTAGGGCTTTTTTTTTCATTTGGGGGTTTTCTTTTAATATGGGGTTCTTATTCGTCTGATTGAAGTTGGGGCGGAAGGATGTTTCGAGGTTTTTGTCACTACTTTGAATTGATAGCAGGTAATCGGCAAATGCCGATCTATTGTGTTTTGTTTAAAAAACCCTAAGATCTGTCTATACGTCTAATTTCACGGTTAGAATAAGAAATTTTTTTTTCCTAATATTGTTGATCGGGAAGGGATGATTGATTTTTCATGGCTGTTTTTTCATGTTATTGATTCTGTTTTGGATTATTTGACCTATGCCAGAGAAGTTGGAGATTCCCTGGGGCTTTTGCATTCCGCACCTCTATTATCATTAGTTTGCGGAGAGAACAAATGTTGAGGGCTCGGAGACGTGTGCCTTGTTGCGATGAGGGATGCTAACTGTGTTGATGAACTATCTGAGGGCCTGCTGGCGGCCATCTTCTGATTGCCGCTTTGTTCACGCTGGTTCTGATGCGGTTGGCAGGCAGGATGGGCTTCTATGGTATAAGGACTTTGGGCAGCATGTGAATGGGGAATTCTCCATGGCCGTGGTCCAGGCCAACAACTTACTGGAGGACCAAAGCCAGATAGAGTCTGGGCCATTGTCTTTGTTGGATTCTGGTCCTTATGGAACTTTTGTGGGTGTTTATGATGGGCATGGCGGTCCAGAGACTTCAAGATACATCACTGATCATCTATTTCAACATTTAAAGAGTATGTTTAGAAGCTGAAAAATTCTATTATGTTTGTATTTTTTGGGTCTCACTCAGTACTTCCTTTTTCTCCTAGGAAAAGTGAGGTCTATTTCATAAATTTATGATTTTTCTACCTGCTTTCATTGTTTTGGTCCCTTTCACAAAAAAAATCCGAGTATTGTTCCAGCATTTATTAATGCGTAGTTTGGTTAAATTTGTTATGAATATTGAAGGTAGTACTGTAGTTGGGATTGCTTGTTGAACTGTACTAGTGTCAAAGAAGTCATTCAATTATTGCAGTATCTTCTTGAATTACCTAGTTTTCTTTATTTTTGTAATGCTATTTCTTGCCTTTTTCGGATTTGGCTTGAATTTGATGCTATATTTATTCTGTTATTATGCTTTTGTCGATGCAAGTTTACCTGTTCCAAGCCTACCTATTCCTGTGCCATGCCTGCCTATTATTGTCTCATGATTTGAGCTTGATTTTGAAGTTACTTCAGACGGCCGACTTAATAGAATAAATTCTCAGGATTTGCTTCAGAGCAGCAGTCAATGTCAGCTGAGGTGATTCGTAAGGCATATCAAGCCACAGAAGAAGGATTTCTCTCTTTTGTTGCCAAACAATGGCCTGTCAAACCTCAGATTGCTGCTGTTGGATCTTGCTGTCTTGTGGGCATCATTTGTGCCGGAACTTTGTATGTTGCTAATGTTGGAGACTCCCGTGTTGTTATGGGAAGGTTAGTCAAGGCAACTGGAGAGGTTTTGGCAGTCCAGTTGTCCGCAGAGCACAATGCAAGCATTGAGTCTGTTAGACAAGAGCTACAATCATTGCACCCAGAGGACTCCCAAATTGTTGTCCTTAAGCATAATGTTTGGCGTGTTAAGGGCCTTATCCAGGTATTATTTTGCAGTGAAACTATTTTTACCATGAATTCTATAGGAGGCAAATATCATTTCCTTGAAGGCCCCATATAGTTTTAGAAAAGTAAGCGTTATGCACTCAGTTGTTTCTGAAGATGCTTATAATGCTCTTTTACTTTCTGTTTAGGCAGGCAATTGAATGTTTTGAATCATATTTTTTTTTTCAATGGTCTATGAAACAACCTTAAGTGGTTATTTTGCACTTTACCTTTTTCTTAAAACTTCCCAGTTGTTTCTCATCAGCTGAGCTTTTTTCTGGCGTTTGAAGAGTCCACAATTCTTCTTTGATGATTGAAGATTTCAACATAGGTACTTGATAATTTAAAGATAGAGCACTCATTCATGCTAAAATAATAAATTTTTAGAAGTTTTATTTTAAGCATTCATGCATTAAAATGCTAGTATGCCTGGGGCTTCGTTTATTAGTTGAGCATTGTTATGACTCATTTTTCATAGTTATGGTTTATAACTTGACTGTGCTATTTAGTAGGACCCACAGGTGTTAATTTGCCGAACTTTAAATATGCATGACATTGCCAGGGTTAATTTTAGTGAAAAATTTACTTTCTTAAAGATATTGCTTGCTTTAGGTTTAACCATACCACAAGAGTGCTTACTGCATGACACACAAACCTATTATGTGCTTTAATTGCAGCATCAATTAGCCCAATTTTTTTTGTCAGTTTCTTTGCAAGCCCTTTTTAGATGTGGTTGCAATTTTTTTGTAAATGTGGTTGTAACATTGCAATGAGAAAAATTCTGAAAGTCCATATCATTGGGAAATTTTTTTGTCAGTTTCTTTTGCTCTTGCAAATACTCAAGTTCTGAATGATTTCAAAATCTATATAAAGTCCATGGTTATTTCTTAAGTCCAATGAAATATTTTGAAATGAGAGTCTGCTCTCAAGACTTAGGGTCTGTTTGGGGCAGCTGTTGATTATTTATAATCTGCTGATGAACAAATTATTCTGATAATCTGCAGATTATCAGAAGAAGCTGACTTGCTGTTTGAGGCAGTCTATTCAGAACAACTTACTGAGAGCTGTTGTTGAATAAATGACTATTCTGTTACTGTTTGGTTAAGCAATTTGCAACAGAACTGTTTATAAAAAATAATAGATAAAACAGATGTCTCAAAATATTACAGTTCATTTATAAAAATTAAAATACATTGCTCATCACTTCGTGAGTATCAAAACAAATAAAATAAGAAGAAATACAATTACAATTATAAGTAAAAATATTAAAACGTTTAATTTAAAACTCAGACGTCGTCTTTCTTCGGCGGCACTGTACTCTTGGGAAACCATTGTAACACGATCACTGTCTCCATGGGAGTATGTCGGCGTGTCGGTCCAACGGAAGAAACCGCTTTTTGCTGAAACACCCCTATGACAGCCGTAAAATTGTCTCTCACTGCTATGCAGCTGGCGTAAGAGAACCGGTAGTTCGCAGTAACACAACACAACTCGGGTGGTTCCTGAAATCCTAGAGCTCATACTTCTCCTGAGAAAAAACAATCAAAAGACGAGGTTGAAGTTAAAGTAAGAAAGTAATAAAACTTACTTTGAAATACGATATGTAACAAAGATCATTTGCAATTTGTTCCGGAATAGTTGCGAACGATGGATCCGATGGCTTAATGTTTTGCGCTGCTAAGCTCACAAGTGTCTGTATACCTTTGGAGAAGTATCGACTAATTGTTTATGATGAATGTTGAAATCGCTCCATAGCTCATCTAACTGATTTATTCTGCGAGAGAATGTATAATGTTATGACCAACACCTCTCTCGTCGTCGTTTTAGAAGAACCTTAGAGGCCGTGGTTACGACATAAGTCATGTAGAAGATCCATAAAAATGGGCACAGTCATTTGGAAAATACAGTTGAACTTTATCGGATGTCCAACAAGCATCTCACTCACCCATTTGTCCCCAACATATGAGGACGTCATTCATGGTATCCGTCTAGTGCTGGAGCGGTAATATTCCAACAATAGTATCGCTATAGCTGCGACCCATGCCATTCTTTTACGACGTTTTCGAAGTGGATCCATCCTGAAATTAGAAATGCATTAAGATTAAATAATATATGGAAAAGCGGTAGGAAAATAAAACAGTAGTTTGAAGTACATCTAGTGAACAAAGCAGCAGAAAAACGATATAAATTGTTCAGAAGTACAAAGCATCAGAACATGAAATACATAAAATGAAATACATTCAATGACAGGTTAACAAAACAGACTTATTCTTTTATTAAATCACGTAAATATTCAATGCGCAGATCGTGCCGTATGACCATGAACATTTGCCTACGAGTAGGGTCCTCAAGTTTTTTGACACATTTTGTCTGAAAGCGCATATCAGCAGCTACTTTTGGAATAATACCTAAAATGACAACGCAGTCCCATATGGTGCTGTCTGGGGGAGGCGAAGTTGAAAAAGCAGCAATTAGTTCCTCAAATGAGCTTTTCACGAAACTATTCTTCTCTTTCTTCCTCCTGCTAAGTCTAGGCCTTTTGAACATTGAACTGGACTCTCCCATCTCTTTTTGGTTAATATTATATCCTTCTTCATCAGCTATGCCCTGTTTTGGTGGCAAATGATCTGGTATTCCTGCAAATCCCAACTCACTTGGGTTGAATGCATGCTTTCCAGTTGTGACAACCCCCTTAAACATCATGTCCAGTTTTTCCTCGAATTCTGGCTCAATTCCGCACTGCCTATATTTTTGGCTGTTGGCATGACCTGCAACATTGAATGAAATTAGAGGGGTATAGGAATTAACCAAAAATATTAGAATTAACAAAATAAGTTTGTATTTATTACCTCCAATCTTTCAGCCCACCATTTATTTGGAGCATTGATAGTTCGTTTAACGGGATCCAACCCAATCCGGTAGATCCACGTTTCAGCTCATTTCATATTTTTCATTCCTTCTTTAATTGGTCCATTTGTTTTTAAATTTAAGTCTGTCGTAATCTTTTCTAATCAATTCTTTGAACCTCTTAGCAATATTTTGCCAACATTCCTTATTAAAATACGTGGTTGGTCTGTTCCCCAGTTCAATTTATTTAATACATAAATCACAAAAGATATTCGTTACTTCTTTATCCCACATTGTGGACAGACCCCCTTCAGTCGCTTTAGATATTTTGAAACTATATGAAACATAAAAGAAAATATTTACTTTCTAAATGTGTAAAAAAAATAGTCCAAATTCAACCAGATCAATTCCACAACTTATAAAGTAATTCTATGCAATTTCAAGAAATGACAACTTTCCACAACATTGCAATTTACAAATAAATAAATAAATAAAGGTAAACGAGAGGTTTATGTGGTTCGGTCAATGACCTACATTCACAGAAGACAATCCACGAAAATTTTATTAAGCAAATCTGTAAGTTTACATAGCTATGAACCTTAATTGAAGTTGACTACAACATGCTCTCAACTAAATAAGCATCATACATAGCACTAAAAATTCCTCCATACTCTAACAAATAACAGGAACCGAAAACAGATTCATTTGGTACTCAAACCTGCAACAATTACAACTGCAAAATATCGAATGCAACTCTGCAAGGAAATAAACTCCAACATCTCTGTTTAGCTAAACCGCAAACTGCAATTTCTTCAGTAATCAAGTTGTTTAAGATTGTTAAGATGTTGGAACTTATTAAGAGTGGCGGACGATCCAACGAAAAATAACATAATCCCTTACGCACTTATTTTTACCGCCGGCCCGAACGCGTTATTCAAACGCCACCCTGACATTCCGAAAACGCTGAACGCATCTTTAAGCCGCGTCAAACAGATCCTTAGATGAACACTGCTTAAGATACTCTTGAGTTGTACATGTTTTATACAAATAAATCATTTACACATATTTTTCCAATGCCCACATGTTTTATACAAGGTTCGAGAATGTTTCGTCGGCTAATCGGGCGTCTTGTCTATAGGGCATGATTGTAAGTTTCACCAAACTAGTCTGATCGTCTTACATGCAAGGATTGGAGTTCGCGGGTCTAGTAATTTTGAAATAAATGTCAAAATCTTAAAATAAGAGTCTACAAATCCAAATCAACCCAACTAGTCCGATTCTCTTCGTAAGGACTGGAGTTGACGAGTCTAGTAGTTTTGAAATAAATGTCCAAATCTTGCAATAAGAGTCAGCAAGTTTAAATTAACCCAACTAATCTGATTCTCCTACCTATAATGATAGGAGTCGACAGGACTTATGCTTTAAAAAGCTTAAATTGACAAAATTAATTACCCCTTTTATATATAAAAAATTAAAAATATTTAATACCCTAATGATGGCTGTTTTGATCGAAGATTTCAATTGGAGGGGTTACTCTTTAAAGCTAATTTTTTTTTTTAAATAATCAACTGATATTTAAGTTAAAATTCAATTACTAAAAGCTAAAAACAAAATTTATCCTCAATTGCAACAGTTTGTCGAGGGTGACAAATTCCTGATTAACTTCAGCTCACAAAAAACGAATGCAATATTGAATGTATCAATATATTCACAATCAAATTAATTGCATGCCAGCAATGATGTGAATCTAAGTACTCTGTCGGCGTGGTTTTGCCGCCAAATGACTCCATAAAATAGCAGTTACGACTAGAGTTCTCTGATCGTGTGGTTGCCGCCAAATGACATCATTATATTACGGTCATGGCCGCAACCTGTATGTTCCCCAATGACTTTTTATACTTTAAGTTGTGAATCATAAAAGTGCAACTGATTGGCGTAAATTATTATGTTAGTTAAGGTCGACTTAAATTTGTTCTCTTAGACAAAAATTCACTCCACTTTTACAAGGATATTTTGGACGACACAACCCATGGCTGTTGACAAAAATCTTTTTGTCAGGTTGGGTCGACTACCTCCTCTAACTAAGTAGATCAAGGGCCACGACGTCTCGGAATGATGGAGCCATAGGATCTTGATTTGGTTTCATTTTCATTCCTCCATCATCCGCTTTAAACTTTAAGTTGTGAATTTTTGCAATTTAAAGTCTTAAATCTGTTGTTGTTATATGTTGAATACTTAATTCTTAATAACTAGCCTTAATTGAAAGTGTTCTCCTGTTATCGGGAGGTGTAATTAACCATAAATGTTTGCGTCCATGGGAAACCTAGAACCTTAAATCAAAAAGTCCTCGCTAAATGAGGGTGAAATCCTGGGTTATGTCTTAACTACAATCCAATCTGCCTTCTGAAAGTTCTCAATGACTAGCTTTAATTAAAAGCTCTTTCAAAACAAAAATAAAACAAAATGCAAAGAGTTGTCTGGGGAGTGTTCTTGAATTTTTAGAACCCACATATTTCAGATGAATTTAGGGGCATCACATCAAATTTGTTAAAAAAAAATGGTTAGAGAGAATGCTATAAGAATTGAATTTGCTCGACGGAAATACTTAAACCAATTGATTATTTTTTTTCTTAATGATATCCTAGTTTTCTCGTGTGTAGGACTGTTGATTATGTCTTACAATGGTGGCTTGCTCTGAATAAGTTTAATTCTACTTAATATATGAAATTTGAACATGTTTGTGTGTGTTAACACATGCACAAACACACACACACGTATATATGCCCTATTTCCTGTTTGTGCTTCGTCGATGAAAATATAGCTCATCATCATTATATATCCTATATGTGCTTTAATTTTGTTTGGGGAAAAGTACCCATTGCAAGATTTTAATTGTGCTAGAAGCGTGCATGTATCTGGTATAGTCACAGAAGGGTTTTTGAAGTGTTTGTGCTCACTCTTTCTTTCTATTTTAAAGGACTTCATGTTGTGAAGCAAATTTGCATGGTTTGGCATTTTAGTGGAGCTGTTTCTTTTGCTTTATTTTATTTCTTTGGGGAAAATAACCTTGAGAAAATTAATAAAGATAATAAATCTGCAAAATACTCGTTTCAGAAGTCACAAAAGTTGCATGTTTTTGCTAAATTGACTTGGTTTATTTCCACAACTGTACAAAGAAAATGTTCCACTATAGTTGAGAAGGATGCCAACTTAATTTTCTTTACCAAATTATATAAATGTTGAGAGAAAAACATTAAAGAACCAGACAAAAAAATAATGTATTTGTAGTAGATATAAAAAACCTCGAGCTATATTACCTATCGCAACAATAGATGTTTTCAAGCATCACCGTAATTACCTCTAGCACAACTATGCTTTTTTGGGTATCACCATGCTTTCCTAGGAAACCACCATGACTGTAACAACGCTCTCATGCCTGCTTCCTCCCTCTTATATTACATACTTTTTATTTGTTTCTTTTTGTAATTCTTTTTAATTCTATTGATGTGGTGAAAAATCAAATCAAAATTTTGATTAGCTATTGATTTGAATCTAATCTATAGTAGCAATTCTTTTCACAAATGATTGAACTTATTTTTATCCCAAAACGTAGGATAATTTATTTATATTTGTATTTATCATTACCATCACCTGTTTTGAGTAGTATACTATCATGTAGAGCAAAAATGAAGGCTTTACCACATTAATAAATTTCCAATTAAAGATAAAAATGTTGATAGATATTGCCTTGTAAAGTTAAATCTGTTTGGCATCTTTTATCAAACACCTTTGAAAATTGATTGCGGCTGTAAGATGCTCTAAATTATTAACTTTAGGCATTTTTTGTAAGCATTTCAATGTGGTCTAAGATCCTTTAATTTTATTCAATAGTAGCACACCTTGCAAATTTTTGGTAAAATGTTACTTAAGTTGAATATACTTTGTCTTTTGGGGAAATTCTACATTTTTGGGTGGATGATATTTTTTATTATCACGAAAACGAAGACTATTATCATGCGAATTTCCCAACTCTTTCAAGAACTATTTTGCTAAATTAGAGAAAGTTGTTTTAGATGGTTTGGTCACATTAAGCGTCGACCATCTGATGATCCGATTAGGAGAGTAGATGTTCTATATTCGACTTTTGTTAAGAAAGGCAAAGGTAGGCCTAGGAAGACTTGGGCTTATTGTATAAAAAATGATCTTAATTTTTTAGAACTAAATGAAAATATGACACTATATAGGACACAATGGAGAAAAAGGATTCATGTAGCCGATTAAGGCTTTGTTGTTGTTGTTATTGTTTAGTAGTTGCAACAAGTTTATGTTTTTATGGTTGAAAATATTACTTTTGCAACTGCAATACCCAACTAATGGAAGTATCACCGATGGTATACTTTTACATATATTCGGATCACCACTCAGATCATTGTCAAGAAGTCTCTACAATGTTATATTATTCCTGGTTAAATTTTAATACCATATTAACAGTTCTCTTTCTTTCGGACCATCTTTTTCACCTTTTTTTTAAGGCGCTTTTTCTAGATTTGGCATCTTTCTCACAGAAGTCCCAATTGTTACTTGCTTAACCCTTATTACACGTGCTTTATCAGGTGTGCACACCATAACCTATATTAATGATTCAATTGTTAATGCATAAGTAGTTTTGGTCATATCTTTATCTTGTTAGTTTCAGTTTTTGAGAGTTTAAAGTGGCTTACTAAGGGAGTGCTTACATGTTTGTTGTAGATTTGTTCTTTTCACATAATAAATTCGCGCAACACTTTCACAATCTTAAGAAATCGGAGATAGCTTCAATGTACCACTTATTTGGTCTTGAGCATTGTGCTTTGATTCTTGGCAGTCCTCTATGCAAAACTACTTTCACAGTCACTCTTTCAATTTATTAGTTTTACTAATGTTTATTCTCTTCAAAAAAGGCTGTATAGGAAAAAAATAGCAGTTACCATTATTTCATTTTCTTTCTTCAAAAAAGAAAAAAAAAAGAAATCATAATATAGGAAAAAATGTTAGTCACCATTATGTAATCTTTTTTCTTATCTAAAAGAATAACTAGTTTTTTAAATTTCAATAAACAAAAAAAAATTTAAAATTAAGCTGTTTGTATGTGCTGCTTCTGCTCTTTATTCGTTACTAGTACTAAAAAGGTGCTTGAAATTTTGCCTTGCAAATATCATTACCATTTATTTATCTTTTCATTAAATAATGCGATCTTTGTAAATATTAAATTATAAATACTAATTTGAATCGTTTTTCCATCCATTTTTGCAAATTTTTGAGAAAAAAAAATTATATTATCACTAATTATTCATATGAATTTATACTTTCATTTTCTATCCTAACTTCTTGCAAAACAATTAATTTTTTTCAGATAAAGAAATTTTAATTTCTTCAAAGCATAATAAATGCTACTTATATAACATTGCTTCTACAAATGTATTATGAAAAAGTTTTAACATTCTTTTGAATTGACAATTATTTTGGATATATTTGAGATTGTGTATAATAATATGAAAAACATTTATATATAATATTGCTCTCTTTATATAATGATTCAAGAAGGCCTATGATGTTTGAACAAAAGTTGAATAAGGTTAAAATATTTTATCAAATAAAAAATAGAATGACTATTAAACTGCTAAATGATTTATTAAAGCAATTGTTAAATTTTATAATACTTGCACAAAGTGTTCATTTAGTTTAATTATAGTGGAAAGAAAATCTTAGCAATGTTATTAAGTTATTTTTGAAAATTTTTGCATCCAATCTTTGGTTTGTATCTTTTATTGCTATTAAGCTCTTCTTTATCTTGAAATACTCTTTTATGTTTTAATGTGTTCTTGTCATAATTAATATTCAAGTATTATTCTCTACAAGAAGTCTATCTTTTTGCTTTTTTCCATATATCAATTGATAGAGTTTTTAAATTTACATTACTTATTCAAATTACTTGGGTTAATCCGTATCAATTTTTTATAAGTAATGTAAGGTAAATATCTTATTAGTAGGCTTAAATATTCTTTGAGAACTTTTGAACTACATCACAAGCATGCTTGACTTTGATTGTGGCTCGACATTTCTTTGGAGTCACCTTCTTGCTTTCTTGCATTTCATTTTTAGATTTTTCCTTGAACTTGTTTATGTGTAAATATTTATTTCTTATTATTCTTTGAAACAGACATAGACACAATGATACAAACATGAAACGCTATGGACATAGCAATACAACAAAATGGTAGAAAGTAGGATACGGCACATTAATAAACTAAGAAACCAAACTAAATAAACTTCATGCAATTATTTAGAAATGACAAATTTTAAAATAAAACAGTATCTTTTATCCAAAGTTTGGTTTTGAATAGTCAAACCCATCAAGTTAGACATGGTAATAACAAAAATTTTATCAGATTATAGTGATACCAAAGAACTCCATCGAAGTATCATAAATATATCATTATATAAAAAAAAAACAACCTATAAATTGAATAAAATATAATGGTTGAAGTGAGATCAACAATAGTGATCCAAACTAACCCATCATCTATTGAAATGTATTACCCATCAACAAATGGTGAAAATGATGCCCCTAGCTTTCAACCATATAACCAACTAGTCCACTCGGAGTGATTTAAGGTAAGCATCCAAATATCATTAAAAACTTCAATAAACATATTTATAAAGTCATGCATGCTAAAATCTAAGTTATGATTCCACCATAGAAGATACCAGTAATGAGGGTAAACATAAAAGCTATATCATTGTTCATTGCATGATTGAACCACTAACATGGGATATCAAACTATGATCTGAGTCTGCCTATCGAAGTCTACCTCGCTTCAAAGTCAAAGCCCTTGCTCATCTTGTGTGTCAAAGATTATGTCTCAGCTGTGCCATAATCTAATTTGACTCTTAAAAATACCGTCGTTTTGATGGATCCCACTAGCTATACATAAAATTTTTAGAGCTTCTTGTCGTCATGCTTTTCTCATTTTTGCTGTTCTTTGGCCACTTGTCTTGCTGTAGATTTTCTACCAAGTTTTTTCACCTTTTTAACCTTTTAAAAGTATTAAAAAGGTTTTTTTTTGTTGTTCTGGCCTGAATTCATATTTTTTGGAGTTATTAATGATGATGACATAGTAAAATGACCACAAGGATTATTCCCAAATGTCATTTTATTAAAAGCTCAACCGATTGAGTTGAGTTTTTTCATTTTTTGTATAGTTCTTGAAAATTGCCTTTTCTTTCCTATACAAAATTTCAGTCCTCGTAGCAATCAATATTACAAAATTGTCGAAGCTTACCTTTTGAGAGTAGAATCCATCCCTTTCTTACTTATGTCTCAATCTTAGGTGCTCTGCATATGAGTTAACATTTAAGTATGTAGTTACTTGCAATATTCTAGTGCTGGAGGTCATATATAGTTTTTCATTTTTGTTGCCTTACGCTATCACCAAAGTACCCATGGTAACCTTCAAGGGCTGTCTACTAAAAATTAAGTTGCATCTTTTTTCATTTAGTTATCCAATGGAAATCACAATCCTTTTCAAGACTCAAATCTATTGTATTGTCTCATTAGCAGTTTGGTTTTAAGATTATTAAGTACTAAGAGGCAAATGGGAACATCTTCAACAAGATAAATTTTCTTATATTTCTTACAACATAGTTAGACTTGAGCCTTTTATGTAAAGTAGAGGGAAAAGAAGCATTTGAGTCCAGGATCTATGGTTCCATGGCACTATTTACATTGAGGAAGCATTTTTTATTTCTTAAATCTTTTCCATGGATGCATTCACTGTCTTCTCTTGTTTATTTTAATTTTGCCAAACTTTTCTTGGCAATCTCTTCAATGGAAGCATTCTCTGGTTCAACCACTATGATCATTGTATTGATTTTTATTTTTATTATTGTAATGTTCTATTCAACTTTTTTACCTCCCTCAGTTATACCTAGTTTTATATTTTTTTTGTTAATATTTAAAGCAAAATAATAAGTGCTTTCATCTGATACTCGTTTTCATATTTATGTCATGGATACTGTCAACTTTCTACATCTTAGATCCATACAAACTTTTGGCCACCATCATAATTGCACTCCAACAAACTCTTAAGATTAAAACTTCATTATTGAAGTTTTATCGATTGAAGTAAGCTGATTTGTTATTAGATTGAATTTGTTGATTTGTTATACGGTTAGAACACTTTTTGAATTGATCCACAACTGTTATGCAATGTAGTGAACTACTGCGATGATGTTTCCCAAGTTTTGGTTCGGTAAATTAACAATTTATATACCTATCTAAAATAATCCACAAATGATATTTCTAACATATCTTCAAAATAAATTAGAAAATTTTTGTTTCACTGTGTTTTGGCTCACATCCCCTCTCTTTCTCTCTCTTGTTTTTGTGTGGTTGTGTTTACAATAATATGTGAACGTGGCATGTGTATTCTTTGACTTCCTGATATTGTATTAACAACCGTTTTTTGGCTTTAGTAAATCTAATTTCATTTCTTTTTGCAGGTATCCAGGTCCATTGGTGATATATATCTCAAGAAAGCAGAGTATAATCGTGAGCCCTTGTATGCAAAATTTCGCCTCCGAGAGCCTTTCAAAAAACCGATACTTAGTTCCGAGCCATCAATTTCTGTACATCCACTTCAGCCACCGGATCAGTTTCTTATTTTTGCATCTGATGGGCTATGGGAACACCTTAGCAATCAACAAGCAGTAGACATTGTGAATAGCACTCCTCGAAGTGTGAGTTGTTCTCCTGAGACTTATTTATGTGCATTTTCAGTTTTATTTGTGTTTAAATATTCATTATAGCAAGTAATGTTTTTTCTTATATTTAAGAGTAATAATGTGCACATATTTTTCTTTGGTTTATTAGTGTCATGATCTCTTTAGATGAGTATCCTCTTCATCTTTTGTGCGGGATGTATAAATAATGGTTATCATTGATAAGCTAAATCGAATGTGGCACAAAATTGACATATCAAAATGAATGTGTCCTACTTAGAACATTTTTTTTAATTATTCAAAGCTGTATTCCCTATTGTTATTACTATGTATGCACTTCATTTTGGCTTTAGTTTCATTTTCCACAAAAATGATAAAAAAATGATAAACTTGTCAGATTTATTTTTAATAAAATAAACTCATGTCTTTTTAATCAGCTGTCAATAAAGGTAATGTAGTGTAATGATCCTCCCAAGTGCCATGGAGATCGCTCCCATATGGATATGCACGCTAGCTTTAGGAATGTGGATTTGAGCTTATACTCACGTTTTGAGAAATTACTATGCATTTGTTTTCTTAGAGCACATTATTCTCAAAAGAAATCGACAAAATTTTCACTTTTGGGGTGAAGAATTTTCAGGCTTTTCTCACTCATACAGACTAAGTTTTTGCGCCATACCTTCTTATTCACTTAAACCCAATCATCAAAGCTTCAGAAATCTTTTTAATACTTTGTTCTATAGGGGATTAGAACTTAGAACTACTGACCATTAATTTTTCAAGCAGGGAAGCGCCAAAAAGCTTATAAAAACCGCACTCCAAGCCGCAGCCAAGAAGAGAGAGATGAGGTACTCAGATCTTAAGAAGATCGATCGCGGAGTTCGCCGGCATTTCCATGACGACATAACGGTGGTGGTCGTATTCCTCGATTCTAATCTTATAAGCCGAGCTAGCTCGGCCAAGCTTCCATCACTTTCATTGAGAGGGGGAGGAATCACCCTTCCTCACAACTCTCTCGCACCATGCGCCGCGCAAGCAGATCTCGCCGGCCCCTGATACGACACTACTAAGGTTGTTGCTTCAACCCACCAGCTTTCTGCTTTGATTTATTATGATGAATTTGCTGTCACCATGTTATCACAAAGGAATCAAATCCCTTTGTTCTTTGTAATCTCTTCATGTAATTTAGGGTTTACTTTCACATCAGGATGATGGGACTATAAAGAATTATTTACTAGGAAACCCTTTTTTTTTTTTTAATTTAATTTCCTTCCCCACCCTTTTTTTCTTGATAAAAACATGTGGGCACATTTCACTTTGTAAATCCTATAGTACTCAGACCTACCTTTTCAGTCTAATTTTTCCCTACTTTTCCTCATCAGTTTAAATTGGTTATGCAATTTACTTTATCTTTCAGGGGCATTTGCATGCATACCCCCCCAATTCCTATCTAATTATATATCTGACACCTAAACTTTACTTTTTAATACCACTATGTTAACTCTTGAAGGGTAAAAATCACATTTTTTCATGCATAGGTAAGGGGTTATGTATGTAAAAATTGAAGTGGTGTTGGTATGTAAATACATAGGAATTGAGTGGTCTGCATGTAAATATTCCTTTATTTATTTTATTTTATTTTGTTTTATTTTTTGAAGCTAGAAAATGAACTCTTACACAAAATGTTAAGTGAGCACTGGTATTTGTTTAACATGAATTTATGGAATTCCTTGTCATTTGTATGGTTGAAGCTCAATGGGGCACAATGGGTGCTTGATGGCGCGCATTTTCTGTCCGGGCACCTGACATAGCTCTACGTCCGCTTAAGTTATTCTTGAGTTATTTTCAGGTTATTTCTGAATTATTTTCAGGTTATTTCTGAATTATTTTCAATAATCATGAAATCACCTAAAAATAACTCGTGGTCTTATTTTTGGGTTATTCTTAAGTTATTTCGGAATTATTGAAAATAACCCAGAAATAACCTGAAAATAACTCAAGAATAATCTCCGCCTCTATGTATGAGAATTTATTGGTATGCATGTAAATCTTCCTTCATTTTATTTCACAATCCTTGAAAACCAGCGGTTTATTTTATATATAAATGTATTGTTGGATGTATTATTTAACTATTCTTTTTAAAATAAATTAAACTATTTTTAAGATATCTCAAAATATTTTGAATTGTTAGTATATTAAAAAATCAAAGAAATGTATTGTTGGATGTATTATTTAACTATTCTTTTTTAAATAAATTAAATTATTTTTAAGATATCTCAAAATGTTTTGAATTGTTAGTATATTAAAAAATCAAAGAATATTAAATCAATATCATAAAAATTTCACCTTTTTTCCTATTTTTTTTTTGGAAAATGTCAAATAGCTTAAATTAAAACATAATATTCTTATTTTTTTGAAACATTTACAAATCACTCAAATCCTATGTATTTATCTCACACCTATATTTTAATTTTAACATATATATATATGGCATCTTATTAGTGCATGAAAAATTTGTGGCATAAATATAAAAAATTAAAATTTAGATGTTTGATATGTAAATACACAGGAATTGGATGGCTTGAATGCACACGACCTTTTATTATTATTATTATTAACTCCATCTTATTAGTGCATGAAAAATTTGTGGCATAAATGTAAAAAATATGTAAGTACACAGGAATTGGATGGCTTGAATGCACACCTTTTTTTTTATTATTATTATTATCAACTATTTTTAGGCTTAAATTAAGAGATTTTCGGCACGTTTTTCAGGTTGTAATCAACAAATATATCAACTTTAAGACCTTAAATAGCTCTTTGCATTCCCTTACAATCTATATTTACAGATGTTATACAGATAGATGACAAATCAATTTACATAAACACCCAATTCAGATGTATTTACATATCTAACAACTAAAATTTGAATTTTACATTTCTGCCAACTTAACTTTCAAAAAGTGAAATAAGAGTGTTCATGCATACATGTAAGAATTGAAAATTAGGCTTTGCATGTGTAAATATGTGAGAATTGAGTGGTATGCATGTAAATCTTCCTAAAAATCAACAGGAAAAAAATAAAATTGGCTAAGATAAGATCAACATTATATTAAATATAAGTTCTATATGAGGTCCGAAAACCAACTTAACAGTCCATTATTTTTTTTACCATTCTCCCCCCAGAAAATATACAAATTACAAAAAAAAAAAAAACTGTTTCATAGCCAACCTTGTTCCCTCTCAGTCATTCGGACTTCATGCAAATATGAAGCACAAAATTAACAAAAGTGCACAAATTAGCATAAAACACCCTCATCATTTGTTCTCTAACAATATATGAGAGATTTCAACGAGTGCTGCTCTCATCTTTGTTGCTCGTCTGAGGAGTATATTGGCTTGTTGAGGAGGGAGAATAGCCTGGAGCAGTGGGGGAATAGCCAGCACTTGGACTGCAAAATGATTTTTTGACAGAACAATAATACAAATTAGACAAATTTACATACATACCCCTAATATTCTAAAGTTTGATATTTACACTTACAACACCTAGGTGTCATAAACCTTTGCATAAAAGGTTGTATTTGATTTTTTGATGTTGATCGCAAAGATTTGAGTGATATGCATGTAATAAATATGAATGTTTTTTAGGTATGTAAAAACATAAGATTTGTGGGTTAGGTATGTAAAATATACCTGAATTGTGGAGAGCTTGGACTGTAATCAGGGCTCATGCTAGAATTATATGGGCTGCAAATGATTCAAAAATAGAAATTTAGAATTCAATTTTGTCTAAAGTGTGATCATTTTAGATAAATGAAGTAAAGATTTACCTGGTTGGACTGTACGTAGGACTCGGTGGTGTGTACGTAGGCGACGTAGGAGAATATGACGGTGAAGTCGGGCTGCGTGAGTGTAATATTAGAAATTAATTCTAAAAAAAAAAATGTTTTGTTTTCAAATAAGAGAGGTTGAGTTTGCAAAGAAACAACTTTTACCTGTATTTTGGAGATGAATGGCTGTATGGACTGGAAGGGGACAATCTTGGGGAGGTAGGAGAATATGCTAGAGAAGGACTGTATTTTGCTGAAGGATTATAGCTTGGAGAAGTTGGGCTGTAACTGGGGGATGTGGGACTATAACTTGGAGAAGTCGGGCTGTAACCCGGAGATGTCGGGCTGTAGGCAGGTGACGTGGGGCTGTATGAGGGCGAAGTTGGACTGTACGAGGGTGAAGTTGGGCTGTAAGAAGGTGAGGTTGGACTATAAGACGGCGAAGTTGGGCTGTAAACCGGTGAAGTAGGACTGTAAGCAGGAGAAGTGGGGCTGTAGCTTGGTGATGTGGGACTGTAGGTCGGAGAAGTCGGGCTGTACGTGGGTGAGGTAGGACTATAGCTCGGTGATGTCGGGCTATAGCTAGGCGAAGTAGGAGAGTAAGATGGACTGGTGGGAGAATAAGCAGGACTGGTTGGACTGTATCCTGGAGAGCTAGGGCTGTATGTTGGAGAAGTGGGACTGTATCCAGGAGAGGTTGGGCTGTATCCAGGAGAAGTGGGGCTGTATCCAGGAGAAGTGGGACTGTATCCTGGTGATGATGGACTATAGACTGGAGAGGATGGACTATAGCCTGGTGTCGAACTAGGAGAGAAGGCCATCCCGCCAACGTAAGGTGAAAACTGAGCATCGGTGATAGGCGATGAACGTATATTTGGACTGAGAAGATAGCTCGGCGACATCATTCCTTCGTGATAAGGGGTCCCGGAGATCGGCGAACGGGCAGGGGTCATTCCAAAGTCAAGACCCTCCATGTAACTAGGAAGCTGGAGTTCAATAGCTTGCTGAAGCATCTGGTCGTTTAGATATAATGCACAACCTCCAGTGCCAATCGGTGCGAGCTGGCCGAGCATAATGTTCTCAGTTACACCACGTAGATTGTCAGATTCTGCAAAAACTGCAGCATCGAGTAGAATATCAACAGTTTCCTCAAATGAGCACCTCATCATCGGTCCGGTATCATTACGATTTATGCCATGCCGAGTAATAGCCATCAAGTGACCTCGGTAAGTCATCGTGTCACAGAGAATGGCCAAATGCCGGTAGTTAACATAGGATCCATCGAAAGATATAACGACGCGTAGCTCATCCAGAAGGGCACGACGGACAGCTTCAATCCCGAGAACTTCAATAACTTCTATCAAGTGATTGCTTGTAGTCCTAGATGCATCAACATCTTCATGGCACATAACGGCCAAGAGATTAACACCTTCTGTGTCAAGCATCCACTCATTATCAGGTTTGAATCCTTCATTCTCATCAAATAGATGCATCAACATCTTCATGGCACATAACGGCCAACAAATTAACACCTTCTGTGTCAAGCATCCACTCAGTATCAGGTTTGAATCCTTCATTCTCATCAAATTTGTTTATCTTTCCAGATTTAATGAAAACTTTGTTTATGTCTGGAATGCCTCGAAGAGCCATCTCAGTCAACATGTTGCTCTCAATCTTCTTGAGAAAGACATCATCTTCAGCAGTGTCGTCCTGCAATTCTCCTTTAGGGGCTTCATCATTCATGATACGTATCCGAAGAATGAGTTTCTCAGCATTATCATCATTGAAAATGCATGTTAAATCATCATCAAATTCGTGGTTGATCTTCTCCGCAATGTCCGCCATGCTCAATTTCTTGTCGACCATCATCTCTCGGTTGAGCTCAATACGAAGCAGCCAAGGAGAAATCTTTTCGGGGGCAACCTCTTCATCAGGCATTTCATAATATGACCTCACAAACTCAGCATCCTCTTCAATGATTGTGCTCATTGGATCAGGATCATACCATACTTCTGTTGCGTGAGTTACACTTCGCAAGGTAGTATACTCCAAGGCACACTGTACATTCTTTGCTAATTCTTTGAGCTTGTTTATCTCCGGTTTTAAATAAACGGAGAGTGAAGGTGTCTTGATTTTCTTAGCAACATTTATGATCTCCCTCAACCTCGGCACACCAAGGGTGACATTCTTGGCACTAACACCAGCATAGTGGAACGTATTCAGCGTCATCTGGGTAGCTGGTTCTCCAATGGATTGAGCGGCCACACACCCAATCATTTCGCCAGGCGCGACGAGCGACTGTAGAAAACGTGATTCTATTTCACCAATGACCCATTCAAAGGCTTCACGCGTAAGCCGAAACTCTTTCAATACCCGTTTGCTTGCGAAAGTGCTCCGTAGCAAGATATTGAAAAACAAAGTGGCATTTTTCTGGGCTTCCATGCTCAGAAAATCATCTCCAGGAACAACTTTAAGTCTTTCCTGAAGCTTATCAACAGCCTCCACAATCTCCATCGGATGCATATCAGAAGGCCGTCGCAAATCAACTTTGAATGTCTTTTGTGCATTCCAAATGAGTCTTTTCAAATTCACTGGCATTGGCCATGAGTTATCTCCAGTAGTAGTAATCTCCGTGCCCAGCTGATACCTATCAACCACCAGTTTTTGGACCTCTGCATCGAAAACATTTTTGAACTCCGGAATGGTTTTCAGATCCTCGACATGTTCAGGCAACATATAGCTCGGGCTCCAGTTGTTATCATCAATCTCGTACCTATAGACTTTATCAAACTCTGCTTTTTTCATCTTTAGCGAATCCAACTTCTGTGATTCAATCCAAACAGCATCCATGCCATCTTCTCCATACAGGAACTGGATAACATCACCCAATGAATTTCTAACAGTACCATCATATTTGACCATTATATCCTCCATAGCTTTCACTAGGCGGCGCTGGATATAACCAGTCTCAGAAGTCTTCACTGCCGTGTCAATCAGACCTTCTCTACCACCCATAGCATGAAAAAAGAACTCCTGCGGAGTTAAACCACGGAGGTAAGAGTTCTCCACAAAACCACGACTTTCAGGACCATAATCATTTTTTGTGAAGTGAGGTAATGTTCGACCGATGAAACCATATGGTATTCGTTTGCCCTCCACATTCTGCTGCCCCACACAGGCAGTCATCTGTGAAATATTAATAAAGCTGCCCTTTGATCCAGCTGTAACCATTGCTTTCAGATTATTACTCTCTGAAAGACTTTTTTGGGCGCTGTTTCCAGCATCATCACGTGCCTTGTTCAACACCTGGGAAGGAAAAGAGCAAGTAAAAAACAAGCCTCACTGAATGCTAATTTTCGAGCACGGTAAGGCGAGAAAGTAATACCTGATTCACTCTATTTTCGAAAGACTCCATCATGGTTCGTCCTGGCTCAGCTTCTAAAACTTTATCCTGAGCCTCCTTGATAAGCACTTTAACATCATTTTTAGCCTTCGATATTGTTTCATTAATCTTCTCCATTGTAGCAACATCAGCAATTGTATCACCAATTCCAATACTAAATCCATTCTGTAAAAGCCAATAATTAACGAGCCACTGAGTGTGTCCCAAAAACTTTCGCGCTGAATCCGGGCCAACCTCCTCCCTGAACATATATAAGCGCATTAGGATACAGTATTACACATTCAAAAAAGCAACCAAATAAATTGTTGGGATGCATAAACATACCAGATAACATGAATCAGACTCCCAGTAGATGTCCCCATGGTCTTCTTGCAGAGAGTTCCCGACAAAAGCTCTCCTTTTTCGATGCGAACTTGTGTATCTCCTGGTGTAATAAATCCTGTTTCTGATTCGGCATGCCACGCTGAAAACCTCACCAAGTTAATCTGCTTGGGTATGATCAGATTAAACACTTGTTTTCCCGTCCAGAGAGGCCTTGGCTTTAAAATTGCAGGAGCGGGAATTTTTCCATCGAAGTCCTCCCACCACATCAAAATATTCATGAACACATCCTGCCAGCCCACAATTAGATCCATGAAATGGTTCAGTAAAACACTAAATAAGAAAAATTAAATCAAAGGGGGAGAAGGCAAACACCTTTTCTATAAATGTGTCTCTTTTGGTGATCTTCCGACATCCTAACAAAGTATCCTGGACAATGCCCATAACAGGCCGATTCGACTGAGGAGAAACAATACATTTAGGCACCATCATAAGCTCCAGAACCTCTGCTCTAGTTTCAAATGACTGGGGAACATGCATGTTCATCTCATCTCCATCAAAATCAGCATTGTATGGAGAGGTCACTGATAAATTCAGGCGAAAAGTTGAATAAGGCATGATTTTGATCCGGTGACCCATGATGGACATTTTGTGGAGACTAGGCTGCCGGTTAAAAAGCACAAAGTCCCCATCTTGCAAATGCCGCTCCACCTGCCAAAAGTTTAGAAAAATGTCAGCTTCTGTAAAGCTTGCAGAAGGTGATATTACAAAGCTTACCTTGTATCCAAGCTCAAGGTGGTGGTCGCTGCTTTTCTTCAAATATCGAAGGTCAAGTCTCTGGCCATCTTCCCTGATAATATACTTCGCGCCTGTCTTACCAGGAGGAGGATGAGGCCCATACTCAACTAACTCCTTCAGCCTGATAAAAATTTATTGATCAAAACACAAACATACAAGTCAGGCAAAAAGGAACGTCTTTTGAATTACAAATTTTGCTACCTCTCAATGTTATATGGAGTTACAGTTTCTGGGTAAGTTAGATTCAAAGCTATGCTCCATGGAACTCCCAACTCATCAATATTAATTGTTGGATCAGGTGTTATGACTGTCCGTGCTGAAAAATCAACTCGCTTTCCCATTAAATTACCTCTGATTCTACCTTCTTTCGCCTTCAGTCTGCTGCAAATTGATTTAATCGGTCGTCCTGAACGCTGGGTGGCCTGCGATTGCAAGAAAAGGAATAACAAGTTACAGACAAAGATCCATATTAACATGAAATATGAAAACAAAGATCACGAAAAATTCTCATACCCTTGGCTGACCAGGAAGCTCATTATCAAAGTATGTTGCAATATGAAACTGCAGTAACTGAGCAAACTCTGTTATGATGTGAGCAGGAGCTCCATTCCTTTCTTGTCGCCTTAAATTCTCATTATGTCTTATTATCATTGCAAGCTGATGAGTCAAATCATCCTGTCCATATATAGAAGTAAAATCGTCAATACATTAAAAGTGATCACAATTAAAATTGCTAAGAAGTTTCTTAGTCTGAAGAGATAGGCAAACCTCTTACAAAACAAGAACAAGGATTCTATGCAACATTAAGGAAAAGAAAAATTAGAGCTTGCAGAACATTTTGAATATATATTACAAGTTCTTATTGCAAAGAGCTAGAAATAATTATCAAGAGTTTAGCAGTGAGAAAAAAAATTTGGATACACAGTTCAAGTCACTAATTAATTACCTCTTTTCTTGAAAGTTTGAAAAGACTTCCAATTAGCAAGCCATGATAAGAAGTGAGATGGATACAACAAAAGAGTCGTACAAATATGAACCCACCTCACTTCTGGAAGAGGTGTCCATCATCACAGATGGCCTCACAGGAGGAGGAGGAATTGGTAGGACCTGTAATATCATCCAATCAGGACGAGCATACTTTGGATTCAAGCCGAGCAGCTGACAATCCTCATCGCTTATCCTCTTCAGAACACTAAGAACCTGAAACCATTCAGTTTGGAGCGAGTTTAAGATTATGCGAAAATAATGAAAAAGGAGGTTGAAAACATGAAGATGTGAACAAAAATTTAATGGGCATTTACACACATACCACCCAATTCTTATGTATTTACATATCTAACACCTAAACTTCACTCTTCACATTATACCCCACAAATTATTCATATCACATAAAAAATACTACTATTTTAACTTCTGATAAGTCAAATACACATTTTCAAGGACTAAAAGTCCAACATAGTCCCTTAACTAATAAAAAGTGTCCAATTTAGTCTCAGAGTTTTAGAAAGCTCCAATTTACTCACTGTCTATTAAAAGTTACTCCAAATTGACCCCAAATCATATTTTTCAGTCAATTTAATGGTGGCCAGAAGTTACTCCAAATTGACCCCAAATCATATTTTTCATCCAATTTAATGGCGGCCAGCATGAATTGAAGGGTTGAATTGAAGGGTATTTTCATCTTTTATGTAATTATTCAAAGTTTATGTGGTTTGCATAAATAAAATTTTTTATTTGTCGTGCGAAATTATAATTTTTAATTTACATTAATAAATTTCTTCCCAACATTCATCACTTTTTTCAAATAAGAATTAAGGCATATGCATGTAAATCTTCCGAAATTCAAACAATCGCTACCCTCTCTGCAGAAAGAACTTGTTTTCTTTCAACAGGTTCCGGAAGCTGTTCTTGGTCATCTGATTTCTTCTTCGGAGCTTTATATTCAGCCACCATTTTCATGCCATCAATAGTAATGTTAGGTTGCTGAGCACCGCATCCGCCTCGGCTTTTCTTAACGGGTTCTTCAGAATCTTGCTGACTTTGAAGATCAATATCATCACCACCTGCACATTTCTTCTTGCTTTTACAGGCATCATAAATTCTTTTTAACCTGTTCTTTGGATTTCTGATCTTTAAAGCTTGCTTGAATCGTGCATCTTCCTGAAAAGATGCAATGCTTGTGAATAGAAGACAATCAAGCATGAAAAAAAATGCTAAGAGAAAGATCAAAAAAAGAAAACCATAAAAAGCAAAATAAACATCAATAATGAATAAAGTGCCAAAAAAAGCATCTTCCTGAAAAGATGCAATGCTTGTGAATAGAAGGCGATCAAGCATGAAAAAAAATGCCAAGAGAAAGATCAAAAATAGAAAACCATAAAAAGCACAGCAAACATTAATAATGAATAAAGTGCCAAAAAAAGCCCCCTGGTTGTTTTCCTGGAAGCCATTTAAGTCTCAGCGTTTATAAAAGTGTTAAATTAGTCTCCATACCCTTTAAATTGGTGTCGAAATAGTCTTCAGTGGGGGCCTATTTCAAACCATAACTAGGGACCATTTCAAACCATATTGAAGAAAGTGTCAACTAAAATGACCTTATAAAGAGACCCGCGGCTATTTTGACACGTTTCTCCATTAATAAAAATGTTTAACCAGTTTTTAAGACTGAAATACATGCCGAAAAAATCTCAATAGTAGTCAAAAGACCATAAAATCATGGAAGTTGAATGACTTGTTATAGGAAGAAAAGATTCCAGGAAAAGCAGTTCTAAACACTGATGTAGTTCGCAAAATTTAAATTCAGAAACAAGGCTCATCCTTGTCAAATTAAAAAGCCTATCAACATCATTCCTATAGCAGCATCATAAGTGAAAGACACTCTGCAAGAAGCATCTGCTTACACAAAAAAATAATAATAATAAATAAAATGAAAGCCAATTTTAATGGAAAATAGAAAGATCTAAAGGCAAGAAAAAAGAGAGAAATTTGCCCGATTGTTTCAGAAGAAACTTCTTTTTATAACAATTAGAACATCAAAGGCGGGCAAGCATCCCACAACAGCATCCTGGCTTGAAAATTACGATTTGAAGCAAGTAGAGCTTAGTTTGGTTCAGACTCAGCTTATTCTATGCTTAAAATTTGGAATGAAACTTGGTTTGTATGATAAATATGTTTAAAGATGCGTCATTTTGCACAAACACTTTCTGTGTGAATCTATGAGCATATGAACATTACAGAGAAACTCACATTTCTATGTAAGATGAAAATTTCCAGCTATACCAAAAGTAGCCTAGATCCCCTAGATGGGGAGTAATCACTAAATGAATGTGGGCAATTAGTACTTGATAAATAACTCGATACCCATTCATATGAAACTCGTTTACATAACTCGATACCCATTCACATGAAACTTGTTTACATTACAATGATCAGCTTGTTCATCTATATTAGTAAATATGCTCAGTTTTCGTTCAGCAAGTAGCTCGCTAAGAACTCGACTAGATGCTCATTTAATCATGATTTAATTACTTATTTAATGATTTATTATATGCTCTTGTATCTATGTTTCCTTGTCATATATACCTTAAAATTTGTTTATTATTTGAAATATAAAAATGATGCAAACAACTAACTAAATATATAGACTATTTTTTTAGAAAATATTATAACATCACTAAACAACATAAATAAATCTTAGTTAATTATGTTAATTTTAATTAAAACTAAAAAATCCTTCTATGCCTAGCAATAAGCATAATTTTTAAACTATCAGCTACGAATATACAATTAGATAAACTCAATTACAACTCAATCTCAATATAAATAAATAAGATTTTATATTCCCACTCATGTTCAAGCTCACCTTAAACTCAATAACAATATAAAGATATTTGAATAAGTAGAATCAGCTTGATTAGCCTTATTAGCAGCCCAAATTCAAGAGTTTCAACCATCAAAAAAATTAATTTACAGGAAATAATAATTTGTATTTCTGCAGAGTGATGGTTAAGATCACAAAATTCCCTTACGAGAAGTACGAGCATGCATTGATATAGATATTAACTTGATTGAGAACCCCACCTTTCCTATGCTCAAACTATTATCATTTCTTTCCACTATATAACCCACTAAAACTGCTAATTTCAGACAATTTTTAACCATTAAAGCTGGTCAAACATCTTTACTTGGCTTCATTTGTCGTCGGCCATCTCCCAAGATATAGACTAACAAGAACTGCTTCTCAGTTTCATAAACACACAGTTCAGTTTGGATTATCAAAAGTTCTCATTGGCAGGCAATCACAAATCATTACCAGTTAAAAAAGCAATAACTGCATAACGAACATGTTAAAATACAAAATACAACCATCAGGTTAAACTGGAATCAAACAAAAGAAAGCCCTTTGTTTCTAGTTTCTTAACTTCTATGCAAATCCAGTGTGTTGAATTTTAAAGTGATCAAACTCTTGCAACTTGTTCAACTTTATGGACCACTTCAACATCAAAAGAAAGTAATTACAGCTCCACCATGAACAGATCGATCACTAAGCAAAACAAAAAAGAAGAAGCTGGAGAGATATGAAACCTCATCCGCAAGGATCTTGGAGCAATTGAAGCAAACACATCTCATGATAGCAAGCACAGTCTTCAGAAAGCCGATATGGAACATAGGCTTGGCAAGCTCAAGGTGACCGAAATGGCCAGAGCACTCTGCCATGTTGGCCATGCAAGTTTCACACTTCATCTTCCGGTCAATGGTTCCCAGCCGCGGATCACTGAGCCCGCCAGGCTTCGGCTTGCCTCTCTCCATAGTCTCCCCATGCTCGATCTGTGCAACTGACATTTGCCGCTACAACCACAACCCCACCACACTTATCACAACTCAAACCCCCAAATCAAACTATTAAAAACATGGAGAAAAAGAAGATAAAAAAAAAGGTTCGAGGTGTTACAATTTCATCAGGGCTGAGGATGCCGAACTGTACGCATCGCACCTTGGCAACCTCCGCCGGTGAGTAAGGGAAGCGTATGTCCATGGCTGCTGATGCAAATCAAGCCGGCAGGTAAGGGCGGAAAATTGTGCGAATTAGGGCTTTGGAAAAAAAAAAGGAGAATATTCGAGATGAGCAGCTCGATCGCATCAAAATTTGGCACTTTAGTTCTTCTTACTGTGAAGTAGTGTCGGATAGAGAAAGAAAAGGAGTAGAACTTGTGTCAAACAGAGAGAGAAAGGAGGAGAAATGGCCTCAGATCCTCCAGAGGAGAGGCGAGACGAGGCAGAGGGTTCCCTGGAAAAGAGAAATGACGGGGGGTTGAAGGCTTATTTATAGACCAGGAAGAGTGAAGCTGTGCTCCTTTTGACTGCCCAGAAAGATCTGGACCGTTCATCTTGTGATCATGAGATCATTGCTGATTGGTCGATTAGCCTTCAATTCTTATGTATTTACATCTCTCACATCTAAATTTTGATTTCTACAATAAAAATATTGAAATTCTATAATCCTACTTTTCATATACATAAAAGTGCTTAAATTGTAAAAATTAAAGTTTATGCATAAGGATTAGGTGGTGCATATGTAAATTTTCCTAAATTTAAATGTAATAATCTAACAGTTAAGTAATAAATAAATAATTAAAGATTATTAATTCTTAATTTATATCATTGATTAGTGATTGATTACTATTAAATTATTGCTAAAAACAATTAATTAAAGAATTATTAATTTTTAATTAATATAATTACTTATTAATTAATGTAAGTGTCCCTTTTATGCATTTTGAGATACTCATTTGTTTTTTTATTCTTATTTAATATTTATTTTCCTATATTTATTCTCATAAATTTTGTTAAATCTTTTAAATTTGTCAAACAATTTCTCGAAATTTATCAGAATTTACTCAACAGTTTTTGAGATTTAGCCATTTCAGGATTTGATAAATCCAGGTTTACAGGATTTACTAAATCTTACCTGCGACTGAACAACTACTATTGACAAAGAAACTTTGGCAGGTTGGGGACTTATTTATAGACCTGGAAGAGGGGACTTGGGCTCCTTCGATTGTTGAGGAAAATTCGGCTTGTTCATCTTGTGATCGCGAGAAAATGGCTTTTCATCCATCTCTAAAGAAAAAAAGAACAATCCCCAAGCGAAGGGAATAAACATTGAAGGTAGGGGTGTAAACGAGCCAAACTCGTGTTCGGCTCATTTATATTTCAAGCTCAAAAAGTGTGTTCGAATTTGGGTCGTTTGCTTAGCGAGCTGAACACGAGTCGTTCACGAACAAAGAGTCGTTTTGACAACCCTAATTAGATAGCCGTAGGATGTTAAAGATTGGGGCAAGATTTAAAAATTTTTGTTCATATTAAAACACTTTTTGAATCTATTTAATATTTTTTATTCTATTTTCTTAATTAATACTTATGATTGATTATAAATCTTTATTATATATATATATATATATAATTGATTATTAGTATTTCGAGCCAAAACGAGCCGAACACGAACGAACAAATCTTCGTTTGTGTTGTTCGTGTTCGACCTGTTAACTTAGCGAACGAGCAGAACACGAACTTCTTAGCTAGTCAAGCAAGAGCTGTTCATGAGCAACGAGCCGTTTTGACAGCCCTAATTGAAGAGCTAATAAAATAATAAGAAAAAATAAGAAAGAATGCAAAACAAACAAATTGAAAATAAGAAAATGATTATGATGGAAAATATGTAATTATATTTAAAATAAATAAATTCATATGATTATGATGGCATGTGCATAATTAATACATTTTAGTTACAAAGAATTTGACATTTCATGCCATATAATGCCAAAGTTTAAGAAATATTTTTTTTTTGTAATTTTATTGGGAAAATATGAAAAAAATTATTACTCCATATAAAAACATCATAGTTTTCTTTTTATTGGATTATTTATTTTATTCAAGATTAATATTGATTCAAATAAAAATGTTAAATAAAATTCAAACAATACAAGTGTTATATTCTATAAATTTTTGAAATAATTTTGTATCTTGCACTAATTTTATTCAATTTATCATTCAATGTATGTTGATGTAATGAAAAAAAATCAATTTGAATATGGTGTGATGGTTAGCTAAATCATGGATTATAAAAGGTTTGAACTTGGTTTCCTAAATGTTTGATTATTGTATAAACATGACTCGATCATGGTTCAAAAAAGTTCGATTTTTGTTCGTTTAGCATTTGTATGTTTGTTTAATTTAGTGTTCAAACCTAACTTATTTAGTGTTTGATCATTGTTAAACAAATAATTTCAAGGTGGTTTGATTGCATGTTATATCCCAAGTCTATATAATAGAGAAATTTATTAATACATGAATGAATTTTGCATTAGCCCATGACTCTAAACACATATTCTAGTCTCTAATGATGTACATGAGTATCACATCATATCATTTTTTTGTATAGTGTATGGCATAATCAAGTTGTATATAAAATTAAAATATATTTAGAATTAATTTTTATTTTATGAAAAATAAATAAATTCAATAGCTTTTTGAAAGAGAGTAAGAATTAGCAAAAACAACCCAATTCTTTTTTTTATTTATAAATTCATCCTCTGGTCTAGTGGTTTATGTCTACACCTACATCTCAGTAATCTATGTTTCACTGTCGTAAAATTTTCTCTTTTTACGGCCAAAAAATAAAAATAAAAATCTAATATTAAAAAAATCATAATAAATTCAATTTTAATAAAAAAAAATATAACATATAACCTATTAAATCGCATATAAAAAATTGAGTGAATATAATGAAATATATATAAAATTTAATAATTTTATAATGATTTTTATAAAAAAATATGATTTTTAATGTATTTATGTTATCTTTCAAATATATTGAATATATTTCAAAAAAATCTAAAATGATTTATATAGAAATACATATATATCATTAATTCATTGTGAAATTAAATTCTAAGTGGACAAACTTAAAGTTGAAAAATATTGTTCTATTATTTTTAATTAATATGATTATGTATAATTTAAATTCTTAATTTAATTTTTAAAAATTTTCTTTCTTAAAAATTGAATTTAGGCCTACATTTTGCAAATGCAAATCTATTAATTTAAGGGTGCATCAAAATTATCTTTTACACATAATTAAATTTTATGATTCGGTTCTTATGATAAAATAATTATATAATTCTATATCAAATAAAAATTAGAGTGTGTGAAAATTCATATTTCAATGCCCAACTCTATTAATTCATACAATTTGAATAAATTTATTGAAACTCTAATTTGTAATTTTTTTTAAAAAATTGAGCTATAAATATATATTTCAAATTAATTTCTTTTTTAGAATTATTATATTTATTTTTAGATAAATATTTTTAATTAATCAGTGAAAAAAATTATTAAAACCACAACTCACCTCAAAATAAATGAAATAATTATAAAAACTTATTATCAACAAATTTAATTAAATAAAAATATTTAGATCGATTATCTCTCCAATTCTTCAACATCATCCATCATCTTCATTAATTCCATCATCTCAGTTGAAAACTTTTATCGATGAATTTTCAAACACTACATGCGAAAATAATCATATTTTTCTATATTTTGTATCTTTAAAATTTCTTAGAAATTGAAGTTTTATTTTAAAATTATTTTTAAATATCATTTTTTTTAATTTTGAAAAAATGAATGAAAAACTTATTTTTAACTTTTAAAAATGCTAACCCATCTGACATTTTCAGAGCACATTGTATACTGACTATCTCATCACAACTCAGTTGAGTCCCATTCTATTATCATAACATACCCAAATCTCATTCCCTCTACGAATTACTTCACCAAAAATTCTCTTCATCACTAACCTCACCTATATAAACTCATCTACTATAAATTCTTTATCAAGTAATACATAATAGAAGTCTATTGGTTTTCGGCAATGACATGTTCTGAGTTCTTCAATTCCATTTTTTCTCATGGTATTAGAGTTGAAAATGACCTAACAAATTATTTTCTCTGATCCACTCTTCTCCCCTTCTCTTCTCTTCACATTCTATTATTCTTCCATTTAAAGTGGACACACCAAATTCTACAAATGAAAACAAACTCCCTCCCTCACTATTAGTTCTTCTCTCAATTTCTTCATAGCAAACATAAAATATCTTGTAACCATCCAACTCACCATTGGCAATTTCTCTCTATAAAGCTATCAAATCTTCACATTCTTTAAAGCAAATGATAATGGTATTTGGGCATGCTCTGATATAGAAATAACACAATAGGATGATCCCCTATTCTATTATTTCTATGTCTTAGCATGCACACATATCATATTCTCATTGCCAATTATTGCATGGAAGATTCTCTTCCTAGCTAACCTCACCTATATAAACCAATTTGCAATGCATTCTTTACCAAGTAATACACATCAAAGTCTATCTATTCTTGCAATTCCATATTTATGAGTTCATCAATTATACATTTTCTCATATATGTCTATTTATATTTAGTATCATATACATACATACTACATAAATATTAACGTATTATGAATTTACTAATGTGACAGTTATATTTTCATATTTATATGCATAACAATCCAACATCTAATATCAAATAAAAACTATCATTATTATTTATTTTTTAAAAAGTGACGCCATCTTTTCATGCATATATTCATGACACCAATGTTACTGATTAGTTATAAGTATTTATTCATAAAGTTTGATTAAGAGACAAATATCATAAAATATAATGGAATTTGATATGTAAATTGTTTCTTTGCTTGTATGGATGGTAATAACATGGAAGCAATTGTGTGGAGGATAAGTTGTTTTCATATAAGAAGGCAGGGTCAATCCAATTTCTAGGCTTCTAGCTAACTTGATTTAATACGAGTCAAGCTCAGTTGAATTTACCTCGGGCCAAATATGACTCATTAGTTAACTCTTGATGTGAACTATCTCAATTTCGAGTGTAGCTTGATTATAAGTGTAAGCAATTCGAGTTGGGTCGAGTCATCCTCAGTATGAGCTTGATTAATTAATCAAGTCCGAGCTAGAACTAAAGCTTGAGCTTAATTCTACGAGTTCGAGCTGGTTTGTTTATTATGAAAAAGAGAAAAATATATTATTTTAAATTAATATTATAATAAAATTAGTATTAATGGGACAATTAATAAGAATCACTTAATATAAAATATAAAATATTATTTTTTTAAACATTTTTAATAATTCAAAGATAAAGTCTTGAATTTCAATATATTTTAAATATATTTTATATTCCGGCCTTTTGTATACATATAGGTTCAGCACATGTTGCAAGAGAGTTGTGGCTTGGCCGAGTTAGCTCAGCTTATAAATTCGACTCGATGAATACGACGACCACCACCACCGTTATGTCATCCTGGAAATGCCGGCGATCTCCATGATCCATCATCTTCAGATCTGAGTACCTCATGCCTCTCTTCTTGGCTGCGGCTTGGAGTGCAGTTTTTATAAGCCTTTTGGCACTTCCCCGCATGATGAGGCAAAGTTGATGGTCAGTAGTTCTAATTCCCTATAGAACAGTTTATTAAGAACATTTCTGAAGATGTGATAATTGGCTAGTGTTGTTGTAAATATGATGAAGATGATGAAGTCAGCCAACTATATGAACATACATAAATTCAGAAATTTGTGGGATTTGAATAAATAATGGAGTAAAGTGCCAACATAGTTCCTGACTATTTACATGGAATCGTTTAAGTACTAGAGTTTATAAAAGTGTCAAAATATTCCTGAGGCTTTTTAAATTGAGACTGAACAGAGGACTGTTAGGGCTCATTTTTAAAATAGTCGGATTGAGTCAATTGCCTGAGTGCGTATTAGATTTTCACGCAACACCAAAACATTAAATAATCACTCTATCGCCGTAAACCTTCTGACAAGTATAAAAAATTTTATAGCAAATTCTTCAATGAAAAGTATTCGGTTTTAAAATGAGAATTTGTTCAATTTTTAAGTGCTAGTTATACAAAAAAAAATTTTAGGGGAAAGTTTGGTTTTTGTATTGTAAGGGCAATGAAAAGAAAATACATTATAACTTACAATTTTGGCATTTGATAGTATGAAAATGGAATTCAATATAAATTTCTAGTGAATATGAAACTTATCATTCAGTTCAAATTGTATACTTTTGCATATAACATGTAAGCATCAACCGCAGACCATCGTCTGCCACTGGCCGCTCCCACCTGCCGGTGGTCGGCATACGTTACAATTTTAAATTTTGGCACTTGCTTTTATGAAATTAGAATGCAAAATAAAATTTTGAAGACAAATCTTGTTAAAAGTCTCTATCTTGGGGTGTTTGGTAGAGAATTTTAGTAAGATTAATCATCAAATTTACTAAAAGTTAATTCGAACGAAATGATGCCGCTTGACATAATTCAATGGACTTATAAATTTAAGACTTTACTAAATTCAATTTTAATTTCGATTAGATCTAAATATTTGATTTACTAAATCCAATGAATTTATGAATTTAAGAATGGGGCATTCTTGTGTATTTACATATCCAACATATAAACTTTGATTTTTCACATTCATACCGTCCAAATCTTTTTGAAGACTACAAAAATACCATCATCTTAACTTTTAAAAAGTAAAATACACATTTTCATGCATAGGTAAGGAGGCATGTAAGTAAACATTAAAGTTTAGGTGGTAGATGTTTAAATACATGAGAATTAGGTGGTATGCATGTAAATCTACTTACTCGTCCTACTTGCAGACGAAGACAATCAGCTCGTGTGTTTCGCTTCTTCGGAGAGCCTCGGAGCAAATCCATACATCCAAATGAAGGAAGGGAAATCATCAACATTTTAGCTGTAATGTCAATTTAAGACCCCCGTTATACTTTGATTTTTAAATCAACATCACTTTGATGTTTAAAGTAAAGTAATCTACCACACATTTATGAAACATTCTCTGCCAGCTATAATTCTAATTGCTCTTGAAAGTTGGTCATCAAAAGCAGTCATTAGATTAGTTTATTACAGTAAGCATGCACATAACATAGCATGAATATGATTAAATAATAAGTCCTCACATGATAATAGGAAGGGATTGCTTTAGATTGGCATAGATTTACATAACAACTCATAAATAAGGTAGAGATCTAACATATATTGAAAAGAGTTTGGCATACCATGTTGATGCCTACTCTTCGAACCACTCCTCTGCTTACTAAATCTTAAAATTTTGAGGGTCTTAAATGTCAATATGAAAGTTTTGGTGTTACATATATAAATAGATAAGAAGTGTGGTTTTGTGTATGATTTTAAGAAATTGGAATGCAAAATAAAATTTTGAAGACAAATCTTATTAAAAGCCTCTATCTTGGGGTGTTTGGTAGAGACTTCTCATAAGATTTATCGTCAAATTTACTAAAAAATTTATTTGAATGACAAGATACCACTTGTCATAATTCAATGGATTTATAAATTTAGGACTTTGCTACGACCACAGGGGTCGACCCGCGGCCTGCGTTTAGTGTAAAAACCCAAACGTAGTTTCAGATAAGCTGGTGAAACGCGCGAACCAAACAGTACGGCGGCATTTTGAAAACGGCGCCTGCACTTATAAGATGCCCCAAACGGACCTTAAACTTAAATCTTATAAATTTAAAACTTCACAACCCCAGAGGCCCAGACAAAGCCGGAGGGAGGCCTTGTAATTCTTGGAGTTGAGAAAGGTTCATAATGTAAAAGCTTGTGAGAGAAGAAAGCCGGGAAAGGAAAGAAGGCGGGCAATCCACTTGATTAAGGTTTTCAAGTGTCAACTCATTCAAAGAGGGAGGGAGGTCTGGCAACGATTAAGTGCAACTCAAGAAGGGACAAGCTAACTTGTAGAAAAAATTGCTCTGCCTCAACTGTAAATGAAATCAACTCATCATTCTCCTCGATTGAAGGCTCTTCAAAGGAGGTGATACTT
The DNA here is from genome assembly GCF_001263595.1 of Phalaenopsis equestris. Taxonomy (NCBI): domain Eukaryota; kingdom Viridiplantae; phylum Streptophyta; class Magnoliopsida; order Asparagales; family Orchidaceae; genus Phalaenopsis; species Phalaenopsis equestris. The sequence goes on from NW_018164931.1 coordinate 179,253, forward strand.
CTCAATGGCTCCATTAGCAACACAGGCAAATCATTTATAATGACTTTGTTGATTATTTCCTTGAATGTCTCTGAAATTTTCTATTCCCTAATATAATTGAAATTGTGGCAATTTTTGATGAAAATGTAACCGACAACTGTCATCAATATCTATCCATCTCCAAGTTCCACATATTAGGAGGTGTAGAGGGCAACTCCTGCAAATTTGGGCAGTATTTGAGCCTGAGTATATGTAAGCAAGGAGATACTTGTTTTGTCCAGTATTTAATTTAGTGATATTCCATAAAGAGAAGGGAGGAACATGAGGTGAGATTAAGTACTTTGATTTCCATCCTTGTCCTTCAGTTTATGGCATCAATGCAGCATGATCCAAATTTAGGAGTGTTGGTTTATAGAAAATTTAGATTCATGCTAAACACCAATACAACGTTTATGACTCTTTCGAGAAATTATTGCATCAGGACATCTGATACAAATTTGCATCGATTGTCCAATAACAAAAAGATCATGTGACAATTTGAGCCCACTGACATGCAGGGTTCAGGCCCGAGTTGTCACGTGACACCTTGTTATTGGACAATTGATGCAAATTTGCAGCAGGTGTCTTGATACAAATATTGTGAATGGTTTTGGTGAATGAAAGAGGATATTAAGTTGTGATGAAATGAATGAGATAATATTAGAATAGATTAGATTGGATATGCCATCCTTTGTTCTCTTTTTGGATTGAAAAAAAAAAACTTACTAAAAATTATCGATTGGTTTTTTTTTTAATGTGATCTTACATATTTAGGTGCTATATTTATGGTTGAAACTTTTTGTCTAAACTATATAAAAATTGTGTGGTATGTATACAAATGCCCTGTGTCGCGTAGCCCGGTCTATTGCTTGACATCCATGGTATAAGACTCATCAGGTCGGGGGTTTGAATTCTCTCTGACACAGTTGGTCTTAAGGAGGTGATACTCGAATTGTTAGACACATTAGGGGTGGTTGGAGACTCATATAATAGCCTCAAATGCACCCTCATAAATAAAACAAATATTAAATAAAATAAACAAATTCTTTATTGCAATTTATTGAACATTTATCATTTTTTAATTCAATTGAAAACGAAACAAATAATGAACCAAATCTCAGCCATTTGCAAATAAAACCTCCTAAATAAAAATTTTAAGGGGCATTTACAACATAGCACACAACTCCACTGCATTTATATATCTCACATAATTTTCATATTTACACACCTAATATTTCAAATCTTTAATATCACATAAAAAACAATATTATTATCACTTCTAAATAGCATACATATTTTCATCCTTAAATTTGAAATATCAAAAGGCTTCACATGTAAATATAAAAATTTAGGTATGCCATATGTAAATACATAAAAATTGTGTGCTAGCACATAGGGTTGTAAATGAGTCAAACACGAGCGAGCCTCGTTTATATTTCGAGCTCAAAAAGTGCATTCGTGTTCGACTTGTTTGGTTAGCAAGCCGAACACTAGTCTTTCACGAACAAAGAGTCATTTTGGCAACCCTAATCACATAGTCAAAGGATGTTAAGAATTGGGGCAAAATTTAAAACATCATTTGAATCTAATTTAATAATTTTTATTATATTTTCTTCATTAATACTTTTAATTGATTATAAATCTTTGTAGCCGTGTAGCCAATTAAATTTAAAAAAAAATACTACTCATCAAAGATATACATATAATTGATTAGTAGTATTTCAAGTCAAAACGAGCCGAACACGAACGAACAAATATTTGTTCGTGTAATTCGTGCTCGGCTCGTTAGCTTAGCGAACGAGCCAAACAAGAGCTTCTTAATGAGCCGAACACAAATTATTCACGAATTTTGACAGCCCTACTAGTACATGAATTTCCCAAAATTTTAAATTAGCTGACGCGCTTTTCCCCGTTCTTTATGTTGACTAGTGCTAAGATGAGCATTGCAATCCAAAAGTCGCTTTATAAATTTCGCAATAATCGCGGTCAAAAAACGCCGGCATTAATTCTGCGTGCTTCCAAGGCGGCGAGGCGAAAAGTCTTGCTTACACATCGCACCAAATCAGGTTTATGCCAGCCAAACGTTTGATTTGTCATAATTCGGCATGTTTAATTAGCGACTATGCATGAAAATGTGGATTTAACTATTTCGCGGGTGTTGATTTGTAAAAATTAATGTTTTGATATGATATATGTAAATACACAGGAATTCTGTGCTATCAGTATATTTTCATATATTTTAATTTGTTATACAAATTAATAAAGCTTTTTTAGATGATATGACTCTCCTATCTCACTATAGACAATTAGTAATGTTGCATGTCAAAAAATTCAAAATAGTTGAGTCATGATTAACGTCTTAATGCTGAATAAAGATCTATCACACGCACAGATAAAAGAAAAGAAGTGAAAGCGAGAAACCGGAAGTTTTATGTGACAAAACTATAGAAAGAGAAAAAATAACAAGGTTTAACCCGATCAAAGTAATTAACTATGTAATAAGTCTACTTTTGTATTGAATTAGTAAAGATGGATTACAGAGCTAATAATCACAAATTTCATTTTTTGTTATAACGAATACAATAGTTGGTCATAAAAGTTGTAATTGATGGTTATAATAGCAACACTTGGTCATATAAGTCATACCCCATTCCTCCCAAGGCAGTCCTTGATGGCTTGTGCTCGGTGACAACAAGTGATGACCATGGACAACGATCGCGATGGACGATGGTTGCCCGCTCCTCTCCATAACAAGCTATGGAATGTCACTTCTTCTATTCTGCCCCTCGCCCGTTGAATGCTCTCGACGGCTAGTGGTTGGTGGTGGCAGGTGAAGAAAGGCCTATTTATAGTTATTTTAGTTGGGACATTTGGGTCTTTTGGCATAACCTCGCTAAAAATATGATCAAACGCTCCATGTTGACCCCCCATAATCATAGATGTTTTTTTTTAATAATTTAGGTGTCTTAGTGTCCTTTTAATTGAACAATCTTAGATGTTGGATTGCTCTTGTCAAGACACTTTATTCAACTATAAATATGTCAAATTTGGACTTCATTTCACAATTAAATTGACGATCTAAAGCTTCCAATTGTGCTTTAACAACTTAATTTAGGCTTTGATTGGACCCATATTGAAATTGATGAGTGTTGGAAGGTTCGTGATGGTAGAGTAAAAAATTATTGTCTTAGTTTTGCACAAAAAGCTCATTATACACTCAAGTAACTAAAGAGAAGTAAGTACAAGAGGAAACCACATTTTTTTACGTGAAAAACCCGAAAAAGGGTCAAAATCATGAGGCCTAGCCCATATTAAGTAATCCATTATAAATTGTGAGAACACTTGTCCACTCTTCTCCTAAATTAGGGAAAATGGAGTTACAAAGTTGATAATTGTAAATATACAATAATAGTCATAATTTGGCTGCAATGAATGTAGTTCTCAGCTATAGCAATTTTCAAGGGTCGTGGTCAATAGTTATGGAGGCAATAGTGTGTCGTGAATGTTGTAGATGATGACTGTAGCGCCATAGCATCTTAAATATAATAGTTGAAAGCCATGATAATAACTAGCTATATAGGTTGTTGAAGATTGTCTCAAGAACATTGGTTGACCATAAAGGTCATAGTAGAAAGCTGTAAATGGTGTGAAAGTCGTGTAAATCATAGTTGGTCATATAGGTTATAATGGTGAGTCATGATAATGTCGGTAGACCACAAATGTAGTAGTTGGGAGATGTACGAACTGTAAGTCTTGTGGGCCTTATTTGGTCATGTAGGCTGTAGGGGTGACTACAATGATGCATGTAGGCCGTATATGCTAGAGTCATGAGCTGCACTAGCTATAAACCACATAAGTTATAGTTGGTAACATAGGCCATAGTGGTCGGAGTCGAGAGCCACACGAGCTATGGACCATGTAGGTCATGGCTGCTCACCTAGAACGTAATGAGTGCTATGTATGTGATTATCTCTTCTTATTTATAACAAAGTCTTACACACACGTATATATTAGAACTAATGTTCCATGTAGGTCATGGCTGCTCACCTAGAACGTAATGGGTGCTATGTATGTGATTATCCCTTCTTATTTATAACAAAGTCTTACACACGTATATATTAGAACTAATGTTGGTTCTAGGGGGGGGGGGGGGGGGGGGGTGGGTGGGGGGGGGGTGTGGTTGTTCGGTCATAATTGGTTTGCGGGCTGGAGTGGTAGGTCGGTGGGTCTTAGTGGGTTAGCGGGCCGACAGGGCCCGACACTAGTTTAACACATTATTTGGTTGTGCCCGCACTGAATCAGACAGTGGGGTTCACACGATTTCGTGTGGCAATGGGATTCTCTCCTTGTTATAAAGTCTTTAGTTGTATTATATTTACTAGGAGCAATACTATATCTACACCATAAAAGGATTCAACACCACTCAACTCCTATGCATTTTTATATCTAACACCTAAAATTAATTTTTTACATTTTAGCACTAGAATCTTTCATTTACTATTAAAAATATCACCTTTTTTACTTAAAAAAAAGTAAAACATACATTAATTTAACTCATAATTTAGAAGGCATACATATAAAAAAATCGAAATTTACTACCCCAATATGTAAATTCGCAAGAATCGAGTGCTATCTTTGTAAATCATCCATAAAAAATCAACCTTATTTGAAATTAAAAATTAAAAAATAAGACGTGGCATCCTCTTCTTCTTATCTTAATTTGCGGCGCATTCCACATGGAATTATTCGAAAGTTTGATTTTTTTTTTTCCTCCAAAATCAAAGCGCATGTAATCCGACTCTTAACAAGCAAAGTCTTCCTCACCTATCCTTTTATTACCTATTTTATTTAAAAAAAACATTTTTTATGTAATAAAAATAAATAAATAAATAAAATCTTTATAGTTAAAACAATTTTTTATATAATAAAAAAATTAGTATACCAATTTTCAAATTGATTAAAATTCCAAAATTATATAATAAGCATTGGATAGTGTCAAAAGCCAATTTCCTCTCCCTCTCTCCTCGTCAACAAGCCTTACCCTTTAAAGCGGTTCTCTGTGATGCTCTTGATTGCTCCAATGGAAAAGGCCCCGAGATCCAAAGGCACGATTGTGCTACGATATCTTCAAAAAGCTGCAACCTTTACGATCACCAACACTCCCCACAGCCCCCGCGCCGCCGCCGGCGAACGGCCGCCGGCGATCACATCGATCATTCCGACGGAAGCTTGGCATAAAAAGCAGAACTTCAACGAAGAGCCGACGTCGCCTAAAGTCACCTGCATAGGCCAAATCAAGCACAGGAAGACGGCTGCGGAGAGGAAGAAGACGAAGAAGAAGAAGAACACGAATATCCCCTTTGCAATTACGCGGATTTTGAGCCAGAGGGTTAGACCGGATCATAAGGAGAATAGGAAGGAGAAGATCGTGGCCTCCCCTGTTCCAGCTCTCGGCCAATTGAAAAGGTTTGCGAGCAGGCGCGAGCTGTCGACGCTTGCTGATTTTGATTGGGAGAGAGAGGTGGCGGCGCTGCCGCCGGAGACTGCGGCGGAGGACGGCGTGAATATTTATCACTCTGCGCCGCTGGTGTTAGGCGGCGATGTGGTGTCGGAGGAGCATAAGGAGATTGGTTTGTGGAGGAGGAGATCTATAGCTGCCCTCAGGCCTATTCAGGTGAATAAGTGATTTTTTTTTTTTCAGTGGGGCGATTGCATAAAGGGCACCCAAATCATTGCTATTTACAAATTATGGAGGATTTGATAAAAATGAAATTTTTGGGTTTGAATTTTACCATGATGTTTGATATTTAAGGGGGAATTTTGAAAAATGGATGAAAGAGGATGGTTGGTTTGCCAGTAACAAGTTTTTGGGTGGTCTCTATGTAAATTGCCCCATTTTTTGGGATTAAATATTTATGGGGAATTTTTCTTAGCATAGAAAATAATATGAAATTACTATGTGATGTATTTTAGTATGTTGGAGGGCTAATTCCCTATAAAAGTTTTTTCCCAGTATTTTGTGTGTTAATTTGGTGGTTGTTTTCTGTAAAGTATTTTGGTTTGGTTTGTAATTAAATGTCATAAGAAGGTTAGCAGTGAATGTTGATCAAATATGATTATTACATTTTGTGTGTTAATTTGGTGGTTGTTTTCTGTAAATTATTTTGGTTTGGTTTGTAATTAAATGTCTTAAGAAAGTTAGCAGTCAATGTTGATCAAATATGATTATTAAAAAAAAAAACCAAGTTTATGGAAAACTCTCAAATATCAGAGTAGATTAGGGTCTGTCAAGTGTGTGAACTCTCCATGGTCCAGTGGGACTTTCGGTGGAGTCGATCTGTGACAAGGGCGTCACGTGATTGGATAGAGGAGAATGTCACAGACAAAAACTCCTACATCGACTAAAATGTAGGCCAAAAATTTTTATGCAAGTCCCGGGCTGCCCACCATTCTGAATAGTTCTTTTGGGAGGTGACAAGTGGTATAAAAACTATTTTAAAATTGAGATTTAATAGTTTTCTATGGGGAGAATTTCAGCCATAATGTAAATAATTTGAGAATTATTTTGACACTTTTATAAACTTTTAGAAGTAAAATGTGTGTGTCGCTCTCCCGGTCTGTTGGTTGGCATCCACGGTATATGTCTCCTCAGGTCGGGGTTTTGAATCACCTCTGACACAATTAACCTTAAGAAGGTGGTACTCGAATTGTTAGACAAGTTAGCGATGACTAGAGACTCCTATAATAGTCTTTTTATAAAATAGTTTCTAATCAACACCAATAAACTTTTTTTTTTATTTTACTTTTAATTAATAGTTCTAAAAGAAGTACTCATAATTAATTAAAAAAAAAAAGATTGTTGGTCAACAGTCTTCATGAATTAAATAAATAAATAATTTTTTTTATTAAATTCTACAAAATAGATTGCTCACCTAATTAGGTATCACAATCACCCATAATGCAATTGCAGCATTAAACAAAATAGAGTAGTGTGGGTCCACCACTGTCCAGCTTTCTCTGATGGGGATAGCAGCTCTTTAATCACCCTTAATTAAGAAGTTAATCCATACATTTAATTTAATTGCATGCAAGACCTTTTCAAAATTAGAAATTATGTCATGCTTAGTCATCCAAATTGAATTGAATGGTAGGACTTAATAGCTAAATATTAAGTAGCTATACCAAAACTTCTCCACAACTATCAAAGAGCTAAGGATTTGCTTCAATGCATTCCATATGTCACTTTGATTGCATTTGCTTGTAACACTATCTATCCATTTGATCAGAGAGATAGAGATAGAGATAGAGATAGAGACAGAGATAGAGATAGAGATAGAGAGAGAGAGAGAGAGACTCTTGAATTTTTTTACTATCAAAAGAGATTCAAAATCTTCTCTTTGCACCATTTCTTTATGGTCAAATCCATTTAAAGGTTGGGTTGGCCTTAGATATGTTATAATGCAACACATAAGATAAAAAATATATCATATAAATACAAATTAATTTACAAAATAAAATAATTGAATGTGTGGCATGTGGGTATTATCAGCGTATTCAACCTTTTGATGAATAAACGAAGCTGGCCTAATTGATCGCAAGATCTACTATTGATGTCAACCAAATTGGTATATATCATATTGGCTAAACAAGCTAATGAGATGAATTGATTGGTCGAGTTTTTTTTTTTATCAAATTGTTTTGTCAGGTTGTTATGCTAAACTAACTGATCGAATTAGCTAGTTGTGTTAATACTCGACCTGGGGCTTAGTAGCCAAGTCGAGAACATAAGGCCAGATGATGAAAATCATGCTTATATTTTCATTTTATATTACTAACATTTTCAAACCCAAAATAATTTGAGATAGTCATTGACAAATTTAAATAATATCAATTGTGAATTACCTTCTTTAAGTTGACAGTGTTACCTCTTCTTGCGTCAAATTCTAATCTATCATAAACCTAAAGTTGTTAGTTTAAACTAAAAGTGAGCTATCTACAACTAATGAATACTAGTAATTCTAAAATATAGTGACACAATAAAAAAACAAGTAATATGCATTAGACTTAAAATAAATTAATATAAAAATATTTTACTGTTTATATTATCTAATATGTTCATTCAGTGTGATTCTGATTAATATTAGTTATGTCTTACTATATCGTTCACATATATATCAATTATGATCAAATAATGAGCATTTCATTCTTATTTGTATGACAATCAATAAATGTGTATAATATTCAATATCTATGATAATTTAAATATTGATGAATGCACGTGACATTTTTAAAATATGAACAAAAATTTAATAAACCATAAATCATGAATATAGAATGATATAAATATAACTAATAACATCAACAATAAATGCATTTGGTCCAGAAGAAGTAAAACCATTATTACATTGACAAGCACCAAGGTATTGCAAAGCACGGGCTACTCAGGCAAGTATACATGACGTATCAATAGTACCGATTTTGAGTTCGGTTGTCAATCCCACAGAGAACTACAAGAACTTAATGAATGAAAAGCTCTAGCCTACTGATATCAGTCCAAGCTTGAAGAGTTTGTTTTGAAACCTCAATTTTAAACCAATCTGAAAGTTATGAAAGCACGTTTTTCCTAACAAGCAAAAAGATTCTTTTATCAAATCACATGTTGAAAAATTTTCCTCTTTAATTAATTAAGTGATGAATAGAACTAAGGATTAGATTCAAACATAGACACAATTAGAAGAAAAATTCTTTCTTATCCCCTTCCAATGGCTTAAAGAAGAGTAGTAGTCTTAAGTTTAGTTCCCTAAAACTTTTGATCTACTCAAAAGAAAATGACTCCTAGAAGATTGCATAAATTCACTGGCAGTATCCCTATTCCAATGACTTAATATTGTTAAACCTTTTTGTTTCATATAGAATCCTTCTGGATATTAATATTCACAAATTGTTTTAACAATCAACTAGCTAAGTATAAAATAAATTAAGTTCTCAAGTTAACACATTACTTTAAAATTCAAATCATTGGCAATATCCCAAAAAATAATTTGTAACGGAACTAGTTGACTTAGAGAAGTCATGACATACATTATTCTTAGACTCACTTTGTTGTGTCACTAAAAGTCCCATGCTAAATGATTTTTCATTGAAAGTTGTTGACAACTTGTTTCTAATTTTATATAGCTGATCTAACCATTCATAATCATGAAGATTCCCTTTTTCCAACATTTCAACCCATACTTGTTTGAATTCCTCTTTTGAATCACAATCACTTAAACATTTATAAAATGGATCCTGAATAGACATATTATAATTGAAACAATTCACCTTTGACATTATTTTTCTAGATATATGCCATTATCATAGTTTATGACTAGTTCGAGTAATTCTTTTTCTATGGCTCTTGACATTGCTCGATCTTAATCAATAAATATTGTTAAAGGATGTTTGTTATTCATTATACAAACAAATTCTCTGAATAACCATTTGAATGATTCAATTATCTCATTTGATAGGAAGACTACTCTGAATAGATTGTTTTGCCAATGATGGTTGACCCCAACAAGAGGTGCACACACCAAATTATACTTTTTAAGATGATAACTTGTATGAAAAATTATCACATCCTTAAAACAATCATAATCAAATCTTGACAAGCCATCACTAAAAAAACTTTTTAGCCTCCCGCATTCATCAATTTGCATATCTCACACAAACATGATATCTTCAGTTTGTCTCTCCGTGAATAATTGCATAAGAAATTACTATCACCGTTTTCAATCCTTTCCTTCCAGTCCTTTTGGATGAAATTAAGTGCATCCCTTATTATAAATCTTCCTCGCTGCCCATTTTTTGTAGCAAGACAATTAAATGCATGAATAGCTCCAATTTCTGCTTCTGTCATTGAGCTCCACACCTCTCCTTTATCTTCACTGATATGTCGATTGGACCTCAAAAGTTGTTGATCATTTGGCTTTGCTAATGGATGATTGTAACTTTCTATAATTTTTTTGACCTTCCAATTCCCATGAAGGTTCACTTTATATCTAATCATGGTGGAGCATCCCCGCCTTGTGTCTGATTTATGAAATTTAACTGTGCTAATATTTTTAGTCTCTCTCTTGAAACCAGATTTAGCGCACAGAAAGGCTTTTGTTTTTATGTTTCTAGAATTTGGTCGATAACTAATATAGTCCTTCCTAACACTAAATCCCGTGCAGTGTGCATAACTATAATACAAGGCATAAGCCTCACTTTCATTGTGAGCAATGGTAGCAAGCAGTTTGTCTGCAGTATGTTCACCATGAAAATGAATTACATCATTCAGGCATACCTACAAACGAAGGACATATTCAACACCATATTTATTGTTTAAAATCTTCCTAAAACATAATTAAATGATTAAACATAAACAACTAAGTATAAATATTGTACGGAAATCAGAGTACATATCAATAACAAATTAATTGAAATAAAACATTCACGATCAAATGCATTTATGAATAAACATTACCTAAGCTTTCATACTTTGCATTTCTCACCTTCCAACAGAGTCTCAACTTAGGAATCCACTTCAGTGAAAAGACCATACATAACATGTTGCACTATAATTGAGTCCTATGTTTTCAAAAATTTTCTTAAGGTAGTCAAATGAAAACAACATGGGGATAACTCATTACCACTGTAAGAGGCACTATGTATAGTTTTCTCCTCAACTAACACCCAATGAGAACCAACTAACAAGATTTAATTATAATTTAAATTTTATCTTTCGCTTAGACAATATATTAATGAGGAACTCAAACATAAATTTTTTAAACTAGCATATATCAGGTATCTGATAGTCTTAAAACATGACTTAACCTCAATGAACAATGCATACACAACATGTAAAATGCTATTTTATCACTTTTTGATAATAGTTTTTTTTGATAATAGTTTAAGAAAAAAAAAAAAAGTTGGACAATTTTCTTATGTGTATCACAATAAAGCTCACTTAATGCACAAATTCAATGACACATTTCACTAAGCACACAATACACATCATAAAAATTGATGCTTTATTTCTTAAGTCTAATAACTTTATGAATAAAACATCACCTAATATTGCATAATTGACATTTTTTCCCTTCCTCAAAGTTAAATCAACCATCTTATTCAGTGACAATATTTATTGATTCAGTGAAAATACTATACACATCATGTAACAGTGTAATTTACTCTTTTTTGTAAATTTTTTCATAAGATAATCAACCCTTAACTGCATGGAGATAATTCATTTTCACGCTATAGGGCACTATATATAAATCCCACTCTTTGCCCATTTTTGTAGCAAGACAGTTAAATGCATGAGTAGCTCCAATTTTTGCTTCTGTCATTGAGCCCCACACATCTCCTTTATCTTCAATGATATGTCGGTTGGACCTCAAAAGGTGTTGATCATTTTCCTTTGCTAATGGATGATTGTGACTTTCTATAAAATTTTTTACCTTCCAATTCCGATCAAGATCCACTTCATATCTAATCATAGCAGAGCATCCACGCCTTGTGTCTGATTTTTTGAAATTTAACTATGCTAATATTTTTAGTCTCTCTTGAAACCAAATTTAGCACACAGAAAGGCTTTTAATTTTATATTTGTGGAATTTGGCCGATAACTAATATATTCCTTCCTAACACTAAATCTCGTGTTGTGTGCATAACTATAATACAAGGCAGAAGCCTCACTTTCATTGTGAGCAATGGTAGCCAGTATGCTCACCATGAAAATGAATTACATCATTCATGCATTTTTACAAATGAAGGGCATATAATATTCAACACTATATGTTGTGTTTAAAATCTTCCTAAAACATAATTAAATGATTAAACATATATAACTAAGTATAAATCTTGTACAAAAATCATAGTACATATCAATAACAAATAAATTGAAATAAAGCATTCATAATCAAATACATTTATGGATAAACATTACTTAGTCTTTCATAATTAGCATTTTCACCTTCCAACAGAGTCACAACTTAGGAATCCGCTTCAGTGAAAAGATCATACATAACATGTCGCACAATAATTGACTCATTTATTTTCAAAAATTTTCTTAAGATAGTCAAATAAAAACAACATGGGCATAACTCATTACCACTGTATGAGGCACTATGTATAGTTTTCTCCTCAACCAACTCCCAATGGGAACCAACTAACAAGATCTAATCATAATTTAAAATTTATCCTTCGCTTAGACAATATATTAATGAAGAACTCAAACATAAAATTTTCAAACTAGCATATATCAGGTATCTGATAGTCTTAAAACATGACTTAACCTCAATGAACAGTGCAAAATGCTATTTTATTATGTACAATGCTATTTTATCATTATTTGGCAATAGTTTTTTTGAAAAAAGTTGGACAATTTTCTTATGTGTATCACAATAAAGCTCACTTAATGCACAAATTCAACGAAACATTTCACTAAGCACGCAGTACAGATCATAAAAAATTGATGTTTTATTTCTTAAGTCTAATAATTTTATGAATAAAACATCACCTAATATTGCTTAATTAACACTTTTTCCCTTCCTCAAAGTCAAATCAACATTCTTATTCAGTGAAAATACTATACACAGCCTGTAGCAATGTAATTTACTCGTTTTTGTAATTTTTTTTACAAGATAATCAACCCTTAACTGCATGGAGATAATTCATTACCACGCTATGGGGCACTATATATAATTTCATCCTCAACAAACAACCAAAAGAAAATAATGACGAGTTAATCATAATTTAGAATTTAACCTTCGTTTAGACAATATATTAGTGAAGTGACCCGACATAAATTTTATAAATTAACATATATCAACAATTCGATATCTTTAAAACATGACAAAACTATAGTACATAGTCCATATACATCTTCTAAAATGGTCTTCTATCACATTTCAACAATAATTTTCTAAACAAAATTTGTCTAATTTTTTAAGGAATAACATAATATAGCTCTAATAATGCACTAAATCAAGGATCAACTTCAGCTAGCACACAACACAAAGCACAAAAGTTGATGAATTAGTTGTTCAATCCAATATATTTATGAATAAACCTCATCTCATATATCCTGCATAGCATGTCGTACTTTTCTAAGAGACTTAAATCGTGCATCTTCTTCAATAAAAAGAACATAAACATCATGTAGCAGGACAATTTATTTATTTTTTACAAAGTATTTTTGACCACAACTTCATGGGGATAACATATTACTGTGCTATGCGACCCTATATCAAATTTCCACACAAACAACCCATGGAACCAAATAGACAAGATTTAATGGTTTTCTCTTTTATATATACAATATATTAATGAAGAAACCCAACAAAAAAATTTATATTTGACATATATCGCATATCATATGAAACTACTAATTTTACTTCAGTGATAAAATACAATTTTACATGCTTCCCAAATTGAGAAGTAATTACCACAGAATTTAAACTTAAGATGTCGCCAGTATGTTGCTCACTATCCATCATTATCGTAGATCTTCTTAGTCTTTAAACTTACTTCTTTGTCTTCAAAATTTCTCTTTTTCAGAGTTCTAAACCTAAATTTTAATTTCAGCTCTTGCACACCATTTTTCCGCCTGGTCACGCGCGGTAAATATTATGACCCTGAGAGTAATAATTAATCGGGCCGGGTCAGCGTCATGCACAAGCGAATTTTACGCAGTCAAATTTTCCTGCTTTATTTTTTATGAAAGTGGGGTTCTGTCACACAGTGTTATGTTAACGTCGAACGTAATAGTTTTCTTACAAATAGCGGATCTTAGAGAGAGAGCCAAAGCTTGTAAATTTCTTCTTCTCAATTTTGTATTCTTGTGTTAATATAATGAATTTCCCAACTTCTGTTTTCTATTTTTGTTCAAGTTAGTAAGAATCTAACATAATCATCTCATAAAACAGAACCCAAAAATTATAAAAAAAAAAAAATTAATTATTAATGTATTAGATGTGATTCTTATATTATTAACCACTGACCATATTGAGACTTTAAATATCTATTTTAATAATTACATTTAAAAATTAAAACAATAGTTCTCATATTCATTATTTTATTTTTTTTTGCTGGTGCGGATTATAAAATATATTTTAGTATATAATTTGAAAATTATTTTAGGATCAATTTTAGTATATAATTTGAAAATTATTTTAGAATCAATCTTAGCTGCTAATTAGCTTAATTTTCTAAAAAAAATTAAAATAAATATGAAAAAAAGAAATTTATAATCTTTTTCTATGACTTTTTATGAGTTTGGAATGGATTTATGAAAATTCAATGGTGACATGAAAATTGTGAATAACACTTTTTAAAAGGCTAAAATGGTGACATTTTTATTGTGGCATAAGAAAATTTAAGTGTTACAAGTATAAAAAGAGTGGGTGTTGGATATTAATGTATGTTGAATTATCATTATAGCGTTGCACAAGAATTCATTTTTACTTGAAAAACTCAAAAAGTAAAAAATCATGAGGTATCCTGCTGGCTGAAAAATGTTATATGGATTATGAAATCACAACAGTCGTGTGCAGAAGAAT
>NW_018164931.1:193955-207367 GCF_001263595.1 Phalaenopsis equestris
GTCTTTGAGGCATGTCGCTTCATAAGATGCTTCGTTACTTTGCAATACACATCAGAATTCCACATCGCATAACACAATTCACAATGGGCTTTATTGCGATGAGCATGATGCTGTTGATGATGGTCAACAACAACCGGTGATAGGTGGTTAGTAGTTGAAATAACAGGTGACATTCGCTGGACCTTCAATATAGAACACTGGACCTCAACTTCTTCTCCTCCAAGCGTTGGACTTCCGCCGATTCAAGGTATAGATTTCCTCTTCGGAGATAAATAAAGCTATATTTATAGACGCCCTAGAGTGATTCTCTTGATTAAATGACAATTTATAGACATTTGAGTGTCTTTGTGACGTCGAAATTGAGTGATTTTTGGCTTGTTGGGTTCAGGTTATCTAAGCACCCGATTTTACTACAAGCTTGTCAAATTTAGTATTTTTTCAATCTTACAATTGGCCATTGGAAACTTTAAAAAATAGTTTAATGACTAGATCTAAGCTTGATATACTCATATTGAGTCAATATTGGTGTCATTGCATTCGTTTCGTTGAGTCGTTCAACTTGAGTATAAGTTCATTGAAATCGAAGCTCTAGATGAATGTGCGAAAAAAATTGTCTCCCACACCTTAAGATCCATACCAGATTATAAAAATTTGCTGATGCCATATCAACACCCTCAAAATAATATCAATATTTTAATTTTTTATTTATTTACATACTACAATAATTTCCTTTTATTAAAATCCATGCATGTTATAGCAGAACATGCATGTATAATTTAATAAGCTTATCCTGTCGCATATGTAGATGATAATATTCTCAAATAATTTTTTTTGTTTCCTACCAACATTATAAAATCATCCATTGCAGCTGGTTCTTCCATTTCAGCCTTTAACATACAGCCTAAATATAGCATCTCTCTTTCCCATTGGTAGCTTTTCAGGTTCTTTTTCTGGTGTACTTTGGTTTGAAGCACTCAAGTAGAGAGAGAGAGAGAGAAGGAGAGGAGGAGAGGAGAGAGAAAAAGGTAGGAGAGATTATTTTCTTGTAATCGTCGAGGTGATCGGCGGGTGTAATCATCAGATTAATAAAATTTTTTTCAGCTCTGTTGACGTAGACAATTTGCCAAACCACATAAATCTGTATGTTTCACTGTGTTTTCTATTTACGAATTTTTCTCAATCCGACCGTAAAAAACTATTATTATTATTACTATTATTTTCATTACTATTATTAAAAATTTTAAACTAAAATAATAAGAAAACAGAAGAAAGAACGCCATGGTGCATAGATCATCATCAGCTTATAGCTGTGGTTAAGTCATCATTGATTAAACTTTCTCAAAGCCAAACTTCTTTCGTCAATGGTTGCTAAGCACCGTTCAGCCTCCTTTAAAAATTCAATTAATTAAAGCGGCATTTACATACATACCACCTTATTTTAATGTATTTACATGCATAAGTGTAATATGCAAATAACGGTAAACTAGGATTTCATAATTAAATTCTATCTCGCTGAATCGAGCTCACATGTTGAAGAGATTGAGTCTAGCTGACATGCCAAAGTGGCTAAGAGAAAGTGAACAAGGAAACAAAGCCTCTTGCCCGGGACCAGCGAACAAAAGCATCTCGCGCAAACAAAGTCTCTCATCCGTATCAATAAAGGACTGCTAGAAACTAAGGGAATTCGATTGACGCATTTTCGTGGCCACATTTCTTTTTTGTATTTAGTCTCTCATTATTATCACGGTTTTGTTTCGAAGAAGTTAGAAGCTTAGGGGACTTGTGTATATGTCAAAAAAATGTGCTTGATTTTCTTTACCATCGTGTAGATATTAAGACCTTAGCCTATGATTCTTAAGAGATAGAAAATTGAATAAAAATGGATTTTACGTCAGCTGACTGGCCTAACGACCACAACCACCAGACAGACAGTTGAATGTTCGCCGACAACTAAATGTCTGCCAGACAACCAATTGTTTGTCATACGACTTGAGAACTTCCAGAAGGTCAAAGGTCTGCCAAACGTTCAAATATCTGCCAAATGATCGAAGAACGCCCAGACAACTAGAGGTCTGCCAGATGACTGCATGTATGTTAGACGACCAAATAGGGAGCCCATAATATGTATAAGGGGGCTTTCTAGGCTCTCATTTTTTGACTTTTTTTATTCAAAGAGAACTTCTCTATCATTCTCTTACCCTTTCTATGTGTTTCTCCCTCTATGTTCCCAACGCTCTATTCCTTTGGAGTGATTCACATGACAAATTTGAATTCAATATATGTGTGCGCGTATGCTCGAGCGCGTGAGCAAATTGTGTGTATATATGTGTGTGCGCGCGAGAGAGAGAGAGAGAGAGAGAGAGAGAGAGAAATTAATGAATAACATAGCTTAATGAGATTGAAATTTGTAGTATATTTTTAAAATTAAATAATTATATAAATAAAATAAAATAAAAATATTAAATATAAAAATACATAAAATGTTAAGGGCTCATATGCACCACTTAAGTTTTTTTTTTTTTTTTTTTTTTTTTTTAAATTTTTATTTAGTTTTTTTTTTTCATGCTTTATTTTTAAATAAAAATTAATTTATTTCTAAAAACTCTCAAAATCTCTACACAGCATTTTAACTATTTTTAAAAATAATTAAAATTGTTATATCATTATTTTAACCTCTTCCTTTGATTTATATTGGCATTATTATCAGGTCTTCTAACTTAGTTGTTGCTGATTATCAAGTTGTTATGGATAAGCTTCGTTCTTTTTTAGCAGATTGGAAGCATAACAACCTTTTATCTTCAGTGGGTAGACTTTAATTTGTTAAATTTGCTATTTAGAGCCATTTTTTATTATTGGTTTTGATCTTTTATCTTGTCCCTTGACTTGCAAAGAAAATTTCTTCTATCATTAGTAGTTTTATTAATCATAACAATAATAACAAGAAAATGCATGTCATCGGTCAGAATAAAATTTCGTCAGCTTATACGAAGCCGCGTTTGAGTTTTTACACTAAACACAGGTCGCGGGCCGCGTTTCGGGATAAGCAGCTTATCCTAAAACACGCAAGCTGCCCCAAACACACCATAGTGTAACAAAAATCATTTTATGATGTTTTGGAAAGATATTATTAAAGCTTTGAAAATAAAATCTTCTATTAATGTTAATACTAATAGTGATTTGATTTTCTTTTATAATCATTAACTTTATGGATCTGCTCTTATTATTTATTATGAAGAATCTATGTTTTCTTGGTTTAATTTTGATAAAAATACTAAACTTCTTGAAGGTATTAATACCGGTGCTTGGAATTTATCTACTAATATTTTTGCTCGTATTCAGCACATCAAAACTATTTATAGCACTTTCATTATTAATATATTTTTGCTCTTATCTACCATTAAAAAATAAGAACATCTTATTCCCATGAGGATATTTATTGCTTCATTTATGAAAATTTACCTTATGTGGATTGATTTAGACTGATTTGGTTTAAGTTTCATTGCTTATTATTTTTGTGTTAGTGTTGAATTCTATTATGCTATGTGTTCTTGATATTTTGAACTGATATTTCTGTGGATCATAGTAATTTAAATATATTTGATTTAAATTTTTTTTTTTTGTGTTTGGTTTTGCTATGATGAATTCTATAGAAATATTAAAATTTAGAGTCTCTGGGGCAGCTGCAGCTTATTGAATAATTTGCTGATAAGTTGATTATAAATAATTTACTGATAAGCTAGACACGGTTGCAGTTACAGATTTTTATTTTTTTGGAAAAGTCAAATCGTAGTAAAAAAGCTGTCACATCACCTAAATAGGTGCGGTGTGAAAAAGTTATTTTCAGATTTTTGAAATTTTTGAAAATGCATAAGTTGTCAAAACATAATTTACCTAAACAGACCCTAAAAATGGGCCCTCAATTGTATTTTAAATAGTTTGGCTTCACAGATTGTTAATATTTAGAAAGAATTTTAATGATTTTGCAGAAAACAAAATAAAGCTTTATAAATATTTTAAAAATATTTACTTCCCTTGGCCAACTGCCATTGGGCCCACCATGGCCACACAGAAGGCTACACGGCGACCTGATCTCTTCCTATGCCAGCACGGCGGATCCTTTGCTGCACCCACACTTGCACTCTAGCCAGTCGGCACGTTTCCATATCCCTCATTTCTCTCTTCATCTCGGTGGAGTAACCAATGCTTCCCCTCCCTGCAATCCCTATAACCGTCATCCCGTGCCTCTCTCATCCCATACCTGAGCTTGTTTGATGGCGGATAACTCCGACTCCGCGAGCGCCGTACTCCTTCACGGAGAGCTTGACGTATGGATCCTCGAAGCTCGCCGCCTCCCGAACATGGACATGCTCACCGAGCACTTCCGGCGACTCTGCGTCCCCTGCGGTGCCGTCGTTCCCCATCGCAGCGCCGATCGGCACCATCCTCATCACCGCCGCTCCAAGGTCATCACCAGTGATCCATACGTCACTGTTAGAGTGGCTGGGGCCACTCTCGCCCGCCTGATCTCCAACTCAGAAAACCCCATTTGGAACGAGCATTTCGTCATACCTGTCGCCCACTCCGACGATAAAATCCAATTTAGCGTCAAGGATGACGATATGTTTGGCGCTCAGCTCATCGGTACCGTCTCTATTCCTGCCGCTGATATCATCGCCGGCGAAATCGATCACCAATGGTTCCCCATTCTCGGATCCAGTGGGAAGCCGCCGAAGCCGGAGAGTGCTCTGCTGGTGTCCATTAGGTTTACCTCCATGTCGGAGACTCCAGAGTATAGGCATGGTATAGCCGGGGATCCGGAGAGGAAAGGGGCGCGGAATACCTATTTTCCTATTAGAAAAGGGGGGTTGGTGACGCTTTACCAGGATGCTCATGTGAGGGAGGGGGAATTGCCGGAGATTAGATTGGACGGTGGGAGGGTTTTTAAGCATGAAAAGTGCTGGGAGGATCTTTGCCATGCTATATTGGAAGCTCACCATTTGATTTATGTTGTTGGTTGGTCGATTTACTGCAAGGTGAGGCTGGTAAGAGAGCCTACTCGACCGTTGCCAAGCGGCGGGGATCTTACATTGGGGGAGCTTCTCAAGTACAAATCGCAGGAGGGTGTTCGAGTGTGCTTGCTCGTTTGGGACGATAAGACTTCCCATGACAAATTATTCCTTAAAACGGTAAGTTGGTTAGATGAGTTCCAATTGCTTTGGTTTCTTACAATGTTTGCTTTCCGATGAAAACTCTTTCTGTTTGTAGAAAAAAATCAGAACTCGATGTGTCTGGCGTTTCTTTACTGTTCCACTGAGTTGTTCCTTCTTTTTTATTTTTGGCTCTTCTTTTTTTTTTGTTGGGCATTTACTTACATACCACCCAATTTCTTTGTTTTTACATATCGAACATCTAAACTTCTTTTTTTGCATTTATACCACCTAAATCATTTATATGGAACAAAAAAAAACACTATTTTGATTTTGAAAATGTGAAATAAACCTTTTCATGCATAGGTGAGGTGGCATATATGTATATATGTAAAAATTGAAGTTTAGGTGATGGACACTGGAACTGAGTAGTTTGTATGTAAATCTTTCTTTTTTATTATTTCATGTTTGGAATTATTGAAATACATGTATTTATTTATTTATTTTCTTTTTTTCAACACTATGCTTATTCTAGTTCTAAAACATGATAATGGTCGAAATGTATTCTCTTGAAATTTTTTGATTAAACGTGCAAAACTAGAATTTTTGTAAAATGCAACTTCAAGAGAACCTAATAGAGATTTACACTTGAAATACAAACCACAACATTGTTAGTAACCCATTTGATCAAAATCTCATAGTTTGCTGGTCTATGATATTTGGAAGCTTTTGAGGTATTTATTTAGCGTTACTTGTAGCAACATTTAAATTACTTTCTTTGTGAAATTAAAATTTGTGAATATCAAGTGTAATATCTGCAATTAAGTAGTTTATCCCATTTAATCAAATTCTCATAGTTTATTGGTCTATGATTTTTGGAAGCTTTTGAGATAGATATTTAGCCTAGCATTATATTATCTGCAATTAAGTTATCTGCATTATCAAGCTATTAGCATTATTGAAGTCTTTGATAATTTCCTAAAAAACTCAAGTTTATTTCCCTAAAAAAATTAGTTTTTTCCCTGCTCCTCATCACATGGGTTATGCATGCAAATTGCATGAAATTAGTTTTTGATAAAAGTACACTTCACTCGAATTGTGGGTTATTTATCGAGCAAGTTTTTTAATTGTGAACTGGAAGGATTCGAGTTTGATTTTATAAATAGCCTCTTGAAGTTGTAAAACTAATGGATACGTCATTGTTTCTCAAAATTAAAACTGGAAGATGACAATTAATTTTTTCACTGTAGCAATTGATTTTATACTAAAAGGTTCTGATTAGGATGGTTGGATCGATGGTCCATGGGGAGCTCACGCCATAGAGGTCACATGCTAAGTTTCATCAAGGCCTATAGATAGGGGCATAAGGGGAAAAAATGCATTGGCCATGTTCCTCAAAGCATGTAGAGTTGGGATGGATGGATATTTGAGAGAGATTCTAGTTATTTGATTCTTAATATCAATGTAGAGTTGGGAAGCATGTAGAGTTGAAATGCATTGGCCATGTTCCTCCTACGATTACTGCAAATATTCAATAATTTAATTGAAATATCTTCTTCTTGTTATTTGGTTCTTAATGGGATTTGAGTTTATTAAAATCATACAAGCCAATCCAAGATTTCTTCTAGTTCTAGTGAACTCATTGCTGTACCTATTGCTATTGATTTGACATTTATTAGCATGGAAGCAATGTTTATGTTAGTACAAATAAGTTACATTCTTCTATTAATATTCCAATAATTCTCGATAATTTTGCAGGCAAGAATGGTTTTTGGAGAAGGGATTCAACCTTTTGGTTGATGGGTGCTTTATTATACTTGTGCAATTTTTGTTGTTGCACATTTTTTATGCATCATCTGTACACTTCTAAATGCAGTGCATTGCATTATTTTCAATGTGCAATGGCTTATGTTTTTTAGTGCACCTTGATGTACGCTTTATGATGCATTGTTCTGAACACATTATGACTCACATGGTGTACACTTTTTGTGTGCATCACTTGCACACTTTTTGGCCAACCGCTCCTTATTCTTTGACTTGCTATGTTGTATACTTTTGTGTGCATCACTTGCACACTTTTTGGCCATCTGCTTTCTATGCTTTGACGCATCAATTTTTTTATTTCTGTTCGTAAGTTACCTTTTTGCATTCCAGTTGATTCATTGAAGTTTGCTTAAGAACAATTTTGATTCTTTTATTTGTATTTTGTGCATTGAACAATTTTGATTACTTATTATTTGCTTGCATGCTTTATTATCAAATTTTCTTGTTCCAATTTTTTTGGTTAACAATCATTTATTTGTAAGCACACCCCATCATTCTTATTGTTTTTGTGCTCTCTTTTTCCTCCAAAAATTTGGGAAATTTTTGACAGTACTTTCACTCCACGCTTGTGAAGGGATTGAGGAGTAGGCTACTTTGCTTGCCAATCAAGGCTTTTTGGGTGTGTTGTTTGGGGGCAACATGATCTATGAAATCCATCAAACCACATCATTATATTAGTATTTTAAGGGACTATTTTCTGCACAATATCAGCTAAAAGCATTTCTATATTGCATTAAAATTGTGTGAACGACTTGCACTGGAGAGCTCAAAGTCTCCCTCTCATTATCTATTCATGGACGCAAGGATTTTGCTATCAAACAACCAAGGTAGTCATGGACGCAAGGATTTTGCTATCAAACAATCAAGGTAGTGAGTGAGGGAGTTAGGTTGTCAAGAACTAGTTTGAGAATAAGTGAGTGAGAGAGAGTTGAGGTTATAGTTTTTAAATGTGGGCATCTGTGCGTACATGTATTTTTTTAAATTCCCTTTTTAACTTTTTCCCCCATTTTGTTTGAATAGAAATATGTGATGTGTGTGTATTATACATACATACAAAAAAAGATGTGATGCATGTTTGCAGATTTCATTTCTTGCTTTTGCCTGTTATTTCAATGCGAATGGATGATGACAGGCTATTTAAATGTGCTAGCCTTTGCGAAATTTATATTGTACATATTGAGTATTTAAGCACTTATATGCAGCATTAAAGGTTATGGAATTCTTTACGGCTCATTACATCTAGTTTGCGAGGTGTAGCTAAAAATGATGGATTAATGTAAATTTTTGCTCAAAGATTTTGAATCATGTGAAGCATGCCCATGCCTTTTTTTTTTTCATGTGAACAATCCTTTTATATAGTGCATTGTGGAGAAATGGGTTTAAATAAAAAACAATTGTATATTTCAATTTTAAGTGTGGGAGGAACTAGCATGTGAATCAGAAAATGAGATGATCGAAGGAGAAATTGCTATCATAGATATGTTATTTTGTTTTAGTTGTTGGCTAGAAATGCTTTGTTGAAAAATAATATTTTCAAACATCTTTTCATTTAAACTGTAGTTGAATTTTGTAATTACATGATTATATTGAATATTTGCATCGATATTGTTTGTTTGTGGTTGAGCTAGGCGTAGAGCAAAGCATATGTAAATTCATGTTATTCCACGAGATTGGTCAATTATTGTGATTCCTCAAATAAGGATATGTTTTTTTATCATGTAAATTCATAGTATCTGATGTTCTAATTTCATAATCCTCTTTCATGTTCTATAATTTCGAAATCTTTATTCATATCATATTCTCATTTAAAGCTAACGACCTCTGTTATATCATGCAGTTCCATCATTGGGTGTCTGCATGTTTTTTCTTTTGTTTTTTGCTCTAAATAAGCTTCTTGACTGCCACTTAGGCATTTTATTTAAGCAATATTTGCAAGGAACCTCCTATCTTAACTTTTTTGAATAATTAATAGTGCATTTGGGACGGCGGTGCGACAGTGGTGTGAAGCCGCACCACAATTTATTCTTTTTGGTAAAATAGTTTTTTGCCTATATTATCAAAAAGCTACAGCTAAAAGCTGCGTTTTCCTATTAACCTGGCTACATGCGGTGGTTGCTAGGAAGTTGCGGTCTAACTTTTTCAAAAAAAAAAAAACCATAACTTTTTAAATAACAACTTCTTCAGTTGCTTCAGAGCGGCTTCTTCAAACAGCTGCAGTTGCCCCAAACAGACTCTAAACTATACCATGTTTGAATAAGAGGACTAGCCGAAATTCATTTGCCATAATTTTTCTTATTCAGCACCAGCGACTATATACATGTTTTTTTTTTTTTTGCCATGCAGTCTAAAATTTAATGAATAGTTTTTGAGATTCACTTAAAAGTTAGAATATTACAATATTAGAAGTGAATCAAGGGTTGAGTTTTTAATAAATTAGTAACAATTTTCACCAATTGACTTAAATGTTTGGATTGATGGGTGTCCATCCACTAATATATTGGGCTCAGTTTGGTTACCTAGTGTTTAATTCTCTTAGAACGTTATATACCTTGGAATTTTGTGACTCATATTGGACTTGGGAACTTGTATGATGTCAAGAAAGTTTCAAAAGTGGGTGTCATTCAATTATACTTGATATGGTTGGGTGGGCTTTTGATGTCAATATAATTGATTATATTATAAAGCTTTTGTTAGAGAGAGAGGATGAATGATATAAAAAATGTTTGTGGAGAGATTGTGAGATCTACATGAGAGTGAAATTCACATTAAAGTTGAAACAAGAGTTGAATTCCTAATATATTAATGTTGACTTCTGTCCATTGGCCCAGCTGTTTGAGTTCATGGTGCCCATTCACTATTAAATTGAGCTTGACATCGGCCCCCATGATACATTCTCCTATGAAAGTTCCCATATCCACGTTCATCCTGTCTAGTGTAACTTTGTTTTCTTTCAGGTGAATAATAGGTCTAATTGTTAGTCATTAAATATTTAAATTCATAAAATTTGATTGAGATTTTTATTTTTCATGCAAGCTCATGCTAATTTTGCTTTGTAATTATTTTTAAATTTTAACGCTCTATAAAATGGATGTTGATTCTTTATCCATGATTAATTTTGACATCTTGCTTATTTTGTGCAGGCAGGTGTTATGGAAACTCATGATGAAGAAACACGAAAATTTTTCAAACATTCATCTGTTATATGTGTGCTAGCTCCTCGTTATGCCAGCAATAAACTTAGTATTGTCAAACAACAGGCAGGTCACTTGCTTGTTTTGATCATTGCACCTCTAATTTGCTATCTTATATTTCTGGATGATCAATCTATTGAAACCATCTTATTTTTATCTTTTTAAATTTAGTTTAATATTTCCTTGAATCTTGTTTTTATTGTTTTGTATGCACGCTATGCGGATAAATAAAACTTTAGAATACTTGGAGAACCAGGATATGGAAAGACACCACTCAGTTTTGAGAGGCTGATTGTTTTTGTAGCCATTTTTAATGTTCATTTTCAATTTTTGTTTCCCTATATTAAGTTCTTGCCTTTAGGTTGTATTTATTAACGTATTAATCTTTTAGAGTTTTACTTACAAGTTTAACTGTTTTGTTTTGCCATAGTTGAATTGGGGTTTTGTTTTTGTTTTTTATAATTAATTTTGGTATTTAAGTGTTTAAATTAACTTGAAAATCATTTAAT
Source organism: Phalaenopsis equestris (assembly GCF_001263595.1). Taxonomy (NCBI): domain Eukaryota; kingdom Viridiplantae; phylum Streptophyta; class Magnoliopsida; order Asparagales; family Orchidaceae; genus Phalaenopsis; species Phalaenopsis equestris. The sequence continues at coordinate 204,627 of NW_018164931.1, forward strand.
TACATTATAGATTTTTCAGAAAAATAATTGTGTGGATTCAAAATCCCTATGAGGTCAAGCAGGACCTTTGACAATTAAGTGCACGTCTTGTGCAAATTTAAAATGATTGAATTAATGCTTGATTTCAACTAGCAATTATATATACTTATAATGGTATGATAACTGCTGGACAAGATTCAATGCACCACCTGAGTTCATGGGACATTGAATTGCTTGAATCAATGGTTGAACCATTCAGGAAGGCCGGCAAACTCCTTTTCTTGATTGCACGTGTGGAGAGCTTAGTTGCCGGTGACAATCCCTTCCTAATTGAGCTACAATGGATTTGTTATTATTTTTGGTGTTATGAGAGGGCACCCATGATATTGCAAATTTGAATTAGTCTTCCATACTTGGCTTTCTCCCTACCAACAAATGTAGTTCTGTTTGACGGACGTTCTTTCTTGCCCAAATTGTCCATACGTGGTTTCTCCTTCATGATGCTAGCTTTTTTGGCTTTCCATTTGCAAATTCCTTTTTACTCATGACCATAATGATTGCTAATTTTTCTATTTTCGGGACTTTAACTTTCCCTTAGTTTCCTTTCACAGTCTTTGTTTTCTCGAGCTTTCAAGTTGTTCTTTCTAATAGCAGATTTCCTTTATAGTTCCTTTGGCATAGGGCAATACATTTACATCTTTTCCTAGCTTTCCTTGTATACTATTTGTGTTTATTGTTGAATTTTTTTGCCTATGTTTGGAATTGAGATTCCATGTGTCGAAATTTGAGAAACTTCTTGTTTTTGGCCATATTTTGATAGATTCTAACAAATCATCACATTTGAACCTTTTTTTATGTATGAATGGAAGTCCTTAGGCATAAAATGATACTGGAGTTAACCCAAACTACAATAGAAAAAACAAATATTATTATTGAAAGCAAATAGGTGGTTACAATCAATACACTTGAAAGTAAAAATACACCACAAATGACACACAAACTCATGTTAGGGCAAATCCTGGGCGATGGTGGTGACGGTTACGGGTGGCTTGGAGAGGCGGCACCAAGGTAGGGAAGGGGTTTATGGATTGTGGACGAGGAACGACAACGATTATGGGCGGCTGGAAAAATAGGGCCACGTGGGACGACACTCCAAACTGCAGCAGTTTGCCATTTGGGGCGGTTGCGGCGGCGACAATGGAAGGTTGGGACAGGAAGGGCAGTGAGGAGGAAGGGCTAGAACAGCAATGGAAGCGAGTATGGGGCGGCTGGAAGGCTGTGACCTGTTAGAAACAACAAGAGGGAGGGCTGACGGTTGATTCAAAAGGAGGATAGCAGGTATTGTGGAAGGCAGGACGTTGGAACAGTGATGGTGGCAAGCGGGGACGCTGGAATCACATGGAACTTGGGCTGGAATGCAGAAATTGCAAGAGAGAGATATGAAAGGGGAATAGGGAAGTTAAACCACCTCGGCAGAGAGATATAACTAGACCACCTCCCATTTTTTCGGATACAGTCCTCAAAGGGGAAAACAGACACAACGACTGCCCTGACAGAAATCTGAGCCAAAACTAGTTTAAACACAAAAATAACATATTTATAGACTTAGGGTAAATAGGAATGGACCCCAATCCCAATAGGAGGGAAATCCACTTAAAGGAATGGACTAGTCCAAGCCGCCCTTGCTCAAGGGAGTTTGTAGTACTGTAGCAATGGTCCCAAAAAAAAGCTTCCTGGGCCTCTCCCGTAGCATATAATATTCAATTAATGATTCAATAAAGTTCCAGATTGATATAATATTTTCCTTATACCTGCTCAAGGCTTTGATCTTCTATTGAGCGATTTCTATTTGCTTTTTCAAATTCACACAATTGAATTTCAAATATTTAACTAGTCTGAGATGATTTTTTTTTTAATTCGGGCAAAATTATACAAATTTAAATTATTTTCTATGCTTGACTTTCTATATGTGAAATTATGGTTTTGTTTTGTTGTAGGCTTCTTTCTATAGCTTTTTACTTTTTGTGGTTTGTTGACCTCATTTTTAGTGAGGTCTTAGTCTTCTACTCTTAGAATCTAGGATCTAGCTTTAGGAGTTCTTATTGACCATCCTAGCGGACTAGCAATGGAGCCCACCTCCCGTAGAATTTCAAGCCACTTCTTGACTCATTTTTGTGAAGAACTCGCTTGAGTGGTTCGAAGCACTCAACTTTTAGTTGCAAGGGCTAAGGACCAACATGTAGAGGGTCCGAAATTGAGTTCCTATAGGATCAACAGCCTTAGGTGAACCCTTTGTGACTCGATTACTTGCGAACGCCGCATTTCACACACTCACTGCATCACACACGATTTTGACTTAAATCGACTCGCCCGTCGGCGAACTCGTCCGGACGACCCCGGATGACGAAACGGACCGCGCCGACGCGTCCGGAACGTCGACTTTAGTTAGAAATGACACCCATATTTCTAGGGTTACATACGCACACACAGTTTGCACGGAAATCGATGCACGATAGCGGGCGTGGGCCCGGGCTCAACCCAGGTTCATTTCGAGTTTGTCTTGGGCTGGATATGGGCTGAACACAGGCTTCTTGACTCAGCTTATAAGATTTTGAATTTCAAATTTTAAATTTTAAATTTATCATTTAATCTCCCATTAAGCTTTTCCATTTAAGTTGACTGCCTGGAAGGAAATCATTCAATTCCACGTTAATGCTTCACGTAACGGCTCTGAAATTTTTGGCTATACAGTTCAATTCGCC